>NW_027221764.1:0-28764 GCF_030179915.1 Drosophila takahashii
TTTTGGCCACGACGTCTAAATTTGGTATTTTTCGTGACGGCGGACCCGTGTATGTAAATTGGGAATATTTAGTAGTGATGCCAACATATCTATATGACTCATATTTCTTCGATCATATAACTTCTTTTATTCCATTATCAAGTATTTCTTTATTTGCCATATTCAATATAAATATTTTTTGGTCATATTTATATAATCTATATGCCGTATCCATATAATGAATACGGCTATCCATACAACTAGCCATATTTGTATGTCAATGTATATTTTATTATACATTTTTTTTTCTTTATACATATAATATGGTATTTCGATATCGATATAATTGAATTATATTTATAAGATATCATTTATATATAGCATTGCCAAAATAATATGATAAACATAAATTTTGAACAATACTGCCGGTCGGCGAGCACTGCCTCCCTATATATGTTTTTGGCCACGACGTCTAAATATTGGTTATTTTTCGTACTTCGGCCCCGTGTATGTAAATTGGGCAATATTTCGTATGATGCCACATATCTATATGACTCAATTATTTTCTTCATATCAATATACTTCTTTTATTTCCCATATTCAATAATTTCTTTATTTGCCATATCAATATAAAATATTTTTTGGTCATATTTATATAATCTATATGCCGTATCCATATAATGAATACGGCATATCCATACAACTAGCCATATTTGTATGTCAATGTATATTTTATTATACATTTTTTTTCTTTATACATATAATATGGTATTTCCATATCGCTATAATTGAATTATATGTATAAGATATCATTTATATATAGCATTGCCAAAATAATATGATAAACATAAATTTTGAAAAATACGGCCGGTCGGCGAGCACTGCCTCCCTATATATGTTTTTGGCCACGACGTCTAAATATTGGGTATTTTTCGTACTGCGGCCCCGGTGTATGTAAATTGGGCATATTTCGTACTGATGCCAACATATCTATATGACTCATTATTTTCTTCCATATCAATATAACTACTATAAATTCCATAATCAAGTAATTTCTTAATATCACATATCAATAAAAAATATTTTTTTCTCATATATATATAATCTATAAGACGTATCCATATAATGAATACGGCATATCCATACAACTAGCCATATTTGTATGTCAATGTATATTTTATTATACATTTTTTTTCTTTATACATATAATATGGTATTTCCATATCGCTATAATTGAATTATATGTATAAGATATCATTTATATATAGCATTGCCAAAATAATATGATAAACATAAATTTTGAACAATACGGCCGGTCGGCGAGCACTGCCTCCCTATATATGTTTTTGGCCACGACGTCTAAATATTGGGTATTTTTCGTACTGCGGCCCCGGTGTATGTAAATTGGGCATATTTCGTACTGATGCCAACATATCTATATGACTCATTATTTTCTTCCATATCAATATAACTTCTTTTATTTCCATATTCAAGTAATTTCTTTATTTGCCATATCAATATAAAATATTTTTTGGTCATATTTATATAATCTATATGCCGTATCCATATAATGAATACGGCATATCCATACAACTAGCCATATTTGTATGTCAATGTATATTTTATTATACATTTTTTTTCTTTATACATATAATATGGTATTTCCATATCGCTATAATTGAATTATATGTATAAGATATCATTTATATATAGCATTGCCAAAATAATATGATAAACATAAATTTTGAACAATACGGCCGGTCGGCGAGCACTGCCTCCCTATATATGTTTTTGGCCACGACGTCTAAATATTGGGTATTTTTCGTACTGCGGCCCCGGTGTATGTAAATTGGGCATATTTCGTACTGATGCCAACATATCTATATGACTCATTATTTTCTTCCATATCAATATAACTTCTTTTATTTCCATATTCAAGTAATTTCTTTATTTGCCATATCAATATAAAATATTTTTTGGTCATATTTATATAATCTATATGCCGTATCCATATAATGAATACGGCATATCCATACAACTAGCCATATTTGTATGTCAATGTATATTTTATTATACATTTTTTTTCTTTATACATATAATATGGTATTTCCATATCGCTATAATTGAATTATATGTATAAGATATCATTTATATATAGCATTGCCAAAATAATATGATAAACATAAATTTTGAACAATACGGCCGGTCGGCGAGCACTGCCTCCCTATATATGTTTTTGGCCACGACGTCTAAATATTGGGTATTTTTCGTACTGCGGCCCCGGTGTATGTAAATTGGGCATATTTCGTACTGATGCCAACATATCTATATGACTCATTATTTTCTTCCATATCAATATAACTTCTTTTATTTCCATATTCAAGTAATTTCTTTATTTGCCATATCAATATAAAATATTTTTTGGTCATATTTATATAATCTATATGCCGTATCCATATAATGAATACGGCATATCCATACAACTAGCCATATTTGTATGTCAATGTATATTTTATTATACATTTTTTTGTCTTTATACATATAATATGGTATTTCCATATCGCTATAATTGAATTATATGTATAAGATATCATTTATATATAGCATTGCCAAAATAATATGAAAAACATAAATTTTGAACAATACAACCGGTCGGCGAGCACTGCCTCCCTATATATGTTTTTGGCCACGACGTCTAAATATTGGGTATTTATCGTACTGCGGCTCCGGTGTATGTAAATTGGGCATATTTCGTACTGATGCCACCATATCCATATAACTTATTTTTTGTTCTATATCTATATAATTAATTTTTTTCCATACCTATAACTATTAAACTAATTTTTTTCCATATCCATACTTGAACTTATTATTTTTCCCATATCCATATAACTCGTTTTTTCCATATCCACACTAGAATTTAGTATTTATCCCATATCCATATAAATCATTATTTACCATATCAATATAAATAATATTTTTCCATATTCATACTAGAACTTATTATTTCTTTAATATTCATATAACTCAATATTTTTTCATATCCATACTAGAACTTATTCTTTTTCCCATATCCATACTAGAACTTATAAATTTTCCCATATTCATATAACTAATTTTTTTCATATCCATACTAGAACATTATATTTTTGCCATATCTATATAACTCATTTTATTCCATATCCATACTAGAACTTATTATTTCTTTAATATCCATATAACTTAATATTTTTCCATATCCATACCAGAACTTTTTATTTTTCCCATATCCATAGAACTAATTTTTTTCATATCCATACTAGAACCTAATTTTCTTCCTATATCCATATAACTTATTATTTACTATTACAATATAATTAATTTTTTCCATATCCATACTAGAGCTTATTATCTCTTCAATATCCATAAAACTCAATATTTTTTCATATCCATACTAGAACTGATTATTTTTCCCATATCCATACTAGAACTCAGTATTCTTCCCATATCCATACTACAACTTAGTATTTTTCCCATATGCATATAACTCATTATTTAGCATATCAATATAACTAATTTTTTTCCATATCCATACTAGAACTTATTATTTCTTTAATATCCATATAACTCAATATTTTTTTATATCCATACTAGAACTTATAATTTTTCCCATATACATAATAGAACTTATAAATTTTCCCATATTCATATAACTAATTTTTTTTCATATCCATACTAGAACATTAAATTTTTTGCCATATCTATATAACTCATTTTATTCCATATCCATACTAGAACTTATTATTTCTTTAATATCCATATAACTCAATATTTTTTCATATCCATACTAGAACTTATCATTTTTCCCATATTCATATAACTCATTTTTCCATATCCATACTAGAACTCTGTATTCTTTTCCATATCCATATAACTCATTTTTTTTTTCATATCCATACTAGAACTTATTATTTTTCCCATATCCACATAACTCATTTTTTTTCATATCCATACTAGAACTTGTTATTTTTCCCATATCCATATAACTCATTTTTTTTCATATCCATACTAGAACTTAATATTATTTTCATATCCATATAACTCATGTTTGGACTTGGAATATTTTTATACACGTCACTAATAGGATGACGATTCAGTTGGCTACCTTAAGAGGTACATATACTTGCATATGTCTCTTACTTGTATGTTCGGACTTAGAATATTTTTATACACGTCACTAATAGGATGACGATTCAGTTGGCTACCTTAAGAGGTACATATACTTGCATATGTCTCTTACTTGTATGTTCGGACTTAGAATATTTTTATACACGTCACTAATAGGATGACGATTCAGTTGGCTACCTTAAGAGGTACATATACTTGCATATGTCTCTTATTTGCATGTTCGGACTTAGAATATTTTTATACGCGTCACTAATAGGATGACGATTCAGTTGGCTACCTTAAGAGGTACATATACTTGCATATGTCTCTTACTTGTATGTTCGGACTTAGAATATTTTTATACACGTCACTAATAGGATGACGATTCAGTTGGCTACCTTAAGAGGTACATATACTTGCATATGTCTCTTACTTGTATGTTCGGACTTAGAATATTTTTATACACGTCACTAATAGGATGACGATTCAGTTGGCTACCTTAAGAGGTACATATACTTGCATATGTCTCTTACTTGTATGTTCGGACTTAGAATATTTGTATACACGTCACTAATAGGATGACGATTCAGTTGGCTACCTTAAGAAGTACATATACTTGCATATGTCTCTTATTTGCATGTTCGGACTTAGAATATTTTTATACGCGTCACTAATAGGATGACGATACATATGGCTACCATTGTTAAATATATTTAAATAAAATTTATTTAAATATAATTATTATTTTATATATATATATTTTATATATATATATATTCTGACTTAAAAAAGCCAAACAAAATAAACACAATTAAATTTATGTTTATTATCGAATCATCAAGCAAAGGATAAGCTTCAGTGGATCGCAGTATGGCAGCTGCTCAACCACTTACAACACCTTGCCTGTTACAAAAGTCGTTTACAATTGATTCTAGGCTTTGTCATTGTATTAAATAATGCTTTTATATGTAACTAGCGCGGCATCAGGTGATCGAAGATCCTCCCAATTTACTATGTTACAAATTACATTGGCATCACATCCATTGTCGTTTATAAAGTAAATTATAAACTTTAAATGGTTTAGAAGCCATACAATGCAAATTGCCCCTTATTTATCATTGCAGTCCAGCACGGATACGACCTTAGAGGCGTTCAGGCATAATCCAACGGACGTAGCGTCATACCACTGTTCGCTCGAACAAGTATTGTGCCATTGGTCCGTACCTGCGGTTCCTCTCGTACTACGCAGGAATGCTGTCGCAACAACGTTTTGTCATTAGTAGGGTAAAACTAACCTGTCTCACGACGGTCTAAACCCAGCTCACGTTCCCTTGCATGGGTGAACAATCCAACGCTTGGTGAATTTTGCTTCACAATGATAGGAAGAGCCGACATCGAAGGATCAAAAAGCGACGTCGCTATGAAACGCTTGGCCGCCACAAGCCAGTTATCCCTATGGTAACTTTTCTGACACCTCTTGTTAAAAACTCTTTAAACCAAAAGGATCGATAGGCCGAGCTTTTGCTGTCCCTGTGTGTACTGAACACCGAGATCAAGTCAGCATTTGCCCTTTTGCTCTATGTGTGGTTTCTGTCCGCACTGAGCTGGCCTTGGGACACCTCCGTTATTATTTGAGAGATGTACCGCCCCAGTCAAACTCCCTACCTGGCAATGTCCTTGAATTGGATCATACCTGAGTAATTGGAGTTATACCAAATTTTCAAATCAAAAATACATAAATGCACCGTTTTATTAAAGAATTTGTTTGCGATTATATAACAAACTCGTGATACTTTGATCAAGAAGCTTGCATCAAAACCCAATACCATAAGATATAATAAATATATCCGTATAATGGCTAGGAAATGATACACGTTCCATTTAATCAAGTAAGTAAGGAAACAATAAGAGTAGTGGTATTTCATTGACGATACCAAACCGAAGTCTAATATCTCCCACTTATTCTACACCTCTTATGTCTCCTTACACTGCCAGATTAGAGTCAAGCTCAAAAGGGTCTTCTTTCCCCGCTAATTATTCCAAGCCCGTTCCCTTGGCTGTGGTTTCGCTAGATAGTAGATAGGGACAGTAGGAATCTCGTTAATCCATTCATGCGCGTCACTAATTAGATGACGAGGCATTTGGCTACCTTAAGAGAGTCATAGTTACTCCCGCCGTTGACCCGCGCTTACTTGAATTTCTTCACTTTGACATTCAGAGCACTGGGCAGAAATCACATTGTGTCAACACCCGCTAGGGCCATCACAATGCTTTGTTTTAATTAGACAGTCGGATTCCCCAAGTCCGTGCCAGTTCTGAATTGATTGTTAATTGATAATCGTTATAATTAATAAGAACTAATTGGTTTGACCCAATTAGTATTCTTAAAAATTTTAGCAAGAAAGTTCCACAATTGGCTACGTAACTAACTATCCGGGAACAAGTAACTAACATAAATGCTAGAAACTCTATTTACCCAGAACGAGCACATAAACCATGTTATTGTTTCCCAATCAAGCCCGACTATCTCAATCTTCAGAGCCAATCCTTATCCCGAAGTTACGGATCTAATTTGCCGACTTCCCTTACCTACATTATTCTATCGACTAGAGACTCTTCACCTTGGAGACCAGCTGCGGATATTGGTACGGCCTGTTGAGAAGTTTGCGTGTCCCCACCATAAATTTTCAAGGTCCGAGGAGAAAATATCGACACAACAGTATATGTCATGCTCTTCTAGCCCATCTACCATATCTCTCTGCGAAAGACTTCCATGGTAGTACGGCTATAAAACAGAAAAGAAAACTCTTCCGATATCTCTCGACGGCTTCTTTATGGTCGTTCCTGTTGCCAGGATGAGCACGAGGCCCATATTTAATAACAAACGGATACTCAACAGGTTACGGAATTGGAACCGTATTCCCTTTCGTTCAAAATTATTCAAGTATATTATATTAGCTTGATTTGTATATATTGCGTTTTTGGTTTTACTTGAAAATTTTCGGCTTTCGCCTTGAACTTAGGACCGACTAACTCGTGATCAACCACTGTTCACACGAAACCCTTCTCCACTTCAGTCCTCCAAGGTCTCATTCGATTATTTGCTACTACCACCAAGATCTGTACCAATGGCAGCTCCATGCAGGCTTACGCCAAACACTTCTACGCATACCATTGTACCTTCCTACTCACTAAAGTTTCAAAATTTATATCACAAGTAATATAAATCATCTACTTTAGCGGTAATGTATAGGTATACAACTTAAGCGCCATCCATTTTAAGGGCTAGTTGCTTCGGCAGGTGAGTTGTTACACACTCCTTAGCGGATTTCGACTTCCATGATCACCGTCCTGCTGTTTTAAGCAACCAACGCCTTTCATGGTATCTGCATGAGTTGTTAATTTGGGCACCGTAACATTACGTTTGGTTCATCCCACAGCGCCAGTTCTGCTTACCAAAAGTGGCCCACTGGGCACATTATATCATAACCTTAAACTTCATATCAAGAAAGTTAAGGTTCTTACCCATTTAAAGTTTGAGAATAGGTTAAGATCGTTTCGACCCTAAGGCCTCTAATCATTCGCTTTACCAGATAAGATTATTTTATATAATATTAAAATGCACCAGCTATCCTGAGGGAAACTTCGGAAGGAACCAGCTACTAGATGGTTCGATTGGTCTTTCGCCCCTATACTCAATTCTGACAATCGATTTGCACGTCAGAACTGTTTCGGTCTTCCATCAGGGTTTCCCCTGACTTCAACCTGATCAAGTATAGTTCACCATCTTTCGGGTCACAGCATATATGCTCAAGGTACGTTCCAGTTAGAGGCATAAATAATATAAATATCATTATACATAACTATATAGAACGCCCCGGGATTGTGTTAATTAGCTATAAATAGTTAAAAAACTAATCCCATTATTAGTCAAGTTAATTACGCTATTAGGTTTATATCCCAATAACTTGCACATATGTTAGACTCCTTGGTCCGTGTTTCAAGACGGGTCCCGAAGGTATCCTGAATCTTTCGCATTGTTAATCCTACAAGTGCATATAATAAACACAAAAATCAATGATAATCATGCCATTATATAATTCCGAAAAATTAACGCACTGTATTCATATAAATCTATCAGCACTTTATCAAATTAATAACATTTATTCTGTGTTAAAATGCAAGCAATTTAATTTGAATAAACTATAAGTTATATTTTATGATAAATTTGGTATGCTAATAGATTACAATGTCCTTATATGGAAAAAATGCACACTATTATCATAATATTGTTTAAATATTACAATTTTAATGATGAATTTTCCATAACGGATATTCAGGTTCATCGGGCTTAACCTCTAAGCAGTTTCACGTACTGTTTAACTCTCTATTCAGAGTTCTTTTCAACTTTCCCTCACGGTACTTGTTTACTATCGGTCTCATGGTTATATTTAGTTTTAGATGGAGTTTACCACCCACTTAGTGCTGCACTATCAAGCAACACGACTCTTTGGAAACATCATCTAGTAATCATTAACGTTATACGGGCCTGGCACCCTCTATGGGTAAATGGCCTCATTTAAGAAGGACTTAAATCGTTAATTTCTCATACTAGAATATTGACGCTCCATACACTGCATCTCACATTTGCCATATAGACAAAGTGACTTAGTGCTGAACTGATTTCTTTTCGCTCGCCGCTACTAAGAAAATCCTTGTTAGTTTCTTTTCCTCCCCTAATTAATATGCTTAAATTCAGGGGTAGTCCCATATGAGTTGAGGTTGTATATAACTTTTATTTGCAATTAATTCTTTATATATAATGATAAAACATTTTATTAAATTCGTTTAAAGCTGACGTATATATATATTAATGGCATTTATTTGTAACGAATTAACGAAGAATAATAATATTGTCAACGTTTTTCATATTTCAAATCATTAATAAGAGACAATTCTAGATAATATTTTATGCTAGACATTTCTCAGTATTATTTGATTGAAAAAGAAAATATTCCTCTTCGTTTTTCTCAAAGTTTAATTACTCTTGTGAGATAATGGTTTTCATATATTTGTTAATATTATGAATAAAATAATTAAATTATTTTTATCCAATAATATACCATATGCTTATAAAATTTTATTATAAAATTTGTATAAACAACTTAATTAGCATAGTCTTACAACCCTCAACCATATGTAGTCCAAGCAGCACTATAAAATTAATTAAAGTACATAACAGCATGGACTGCGATATGCGTTCAAAATGTCGATGTTCATGTGTCCTGCAGTTCACACGATGACGCACAGTTTGCTGCGTTCTTCATCGACCCATGAGCCGAGTGATCCACCGCTTAGAGTTTTATAATATTGGTTTTAAATTTGGTCAAATATGTTTTTTATTGAAAGAAATTAAAAATACACCATTTTACTGGCATATATCAATTCCTTCAATAAATGTATTTATATACCTAAAATAAATGCTGCGAAATGTCTTAGTTTTATATAAACAATATATATCAAAGTATTATTTGTAATGGCATTTGTTTGTTAATATATATTGATAATTTTATATAAAACATTAACCTGAAACCAGGTACAACATTGTATATTTTAGGTTGTTGCATTATCCAATGTATGATCATCATCAAATTAGTTGGCCAATACATCTCGCAACGCGTGTATATTATGGTCCATATACACACAAAAGTTTATAATAAATATATAAAATATATTTTATTATATTAATAATTCGATTTGCTTGTTCGAATTTTATGTTTGTTTCTATTTAATTTATTTGTAATAATATTATATTATTACAATATTTCGATTTGCTTGTTCGAAATTTATTTGATCTTTTACTTTTAAGATCATATTTTTGGTATAATTATTATTATAATTATTATGTATATATATATATATATTGGTAATTTGTATTAAATTTGTATTAACAAATTTTTTATTAACGGTAAGGATATTATACAATAATGATCCTTCCGCAGGTTCACCTACGGAAACCTTGTTACGACTTTTACTTCCTCTAAATAATCAAGTTCGGTCAACTTTTGCGAAACAACCGTAACACACAAGGCGTCACAGTGATCACGTCCGGAGACCTCACTAAATAATTCAATCGGTAGTAGCGACGGGCGGTGTGTACAAAGGGCAGGGACGTAATCAATGCGAGTTAATGACTCACACTTACTGGGAATTCCAAGTTCATGTGAACAGTTTCAGTTCACAATCCCAAGCATGAAAGTGGTTCAGCGGTTTACCCGGACCTCTCGGTCTAGGAAATACACGTTGATACTTTCATTGTAGCGCGCGTGCAGCCCAGGACATCTAAGGGCATCACAGACCTGTTATTGCTCAATCTCATTATTGCTAGACGCAATTTGTCCATTTAAGAAGCTAGTGTCCTTATAATGGGACAAACCAACAGGTACGGCTCCACTTATATAAACACATTCAAACACAATAAACATTTTACTGCCACCATGAATGAAGGCTATATAAGCTTCAACACCATAATCCTGAAGATATCTATTTAATATATTTGAGTCTCGTTCGTTATCGGAATTAACCAGACAAATCACTCCACGAACTAAGAACGGCCATGCACCACCACCCATAGATTCGAGAAAGAGCTATCAATCTGTCTTACACACTTATGTTCGGACCTGGTAAGTTTTCCCGTGTTGAGTCAAATTAAGCCGCAGGCTCCACTCCTGGTGGTGCCCTTCCGTCAATTCCTTTAAGTTTCAGCTTTGCAACCATACTTCCCCCGGAGCCCAAAAGCTTTGGTTTCCCGGGAAGCGACTGAGAGAGCCATAAAAGTAGCTACACCCAATTGCTAGCTGGCATCGTTTATGGTTAGAACTAGGGCGGTATCTGATCGCCTTCGAACCTCTAACTTTCGTTCTTGATTAATGAAAACATCTTTGGCAAATGCTTTCGCTTAAGTTAGTCTTACGACGGTCCAAGAATTTCACCTCTCGCGTCGTAATACTAATGCCCCCAAACTGCTTCTATTAATCATTACCTCTTGATCTGAAAACCAATGAAAGCAGAACAGAGGTCTTATTTCATTATCCCATGCACAGAATATTCAGGCATTTGAAGCCTGCTTTAAGCACTCTAATTTGTTCAAAGTAATTGTACCGGCCCACAATAACACTCGTTTAAGAGCACTAATGCAGGTTTTTAAATAGGAGGAACATATGAAAAAATACAAGTATTTAAACACATATAAGAACTCCACCGGTAATACGCTTACATACATAAAGGTATAGTACTAACCACAATTGTAAGTTGTACTACCCGTATGAAGCACAAGTTCAACTACGAACGTTTTAACCGCAACAACTTTAATATACGCTATTGGAGCTGGAATTACCGCGGCTGCTGGCACCAGACTTGCCCTCCAATTGGTCCTTGTTAAAGGATTTAAAGTGTACTCATTCCAATTACAGGGCCTCGGATATGAGTCCTGTATTGTTATTTTTCGTCACTACCTCCCCGAGCTGGGAGTGGGTAATTTACGCGCCTGCTGCCTTCCTTAGATGTGGTAGCCGTTTCTCAGGCTCCCTCTCCGGAATCGAACCCTGATTCCCCGTTACCCGTTGCAACCATGGTAGTCCTAGATACTACCATCAAAAGTTGATAGGGCAGACATTTGAAAGATCTGTCGTCGGTACAAGACCATACGATCTGCATGTTATCTAGAGTTCAACCAATATAACGATCTTGCGATCGCTTGGTTTTAGCCTAATAAAAGCACATGTCCCATAAGGTTCATGTTTTAATTGCATGTATTAGCTCTAGAATTACCACAGTTATCCAAGTAACTGTTAACGATCTAAGGAACCATAACTGATATAATGAGCCTTTTGCGGTTTCACTTTTAATTCGTGTGTACTTAGACATGCATGGCTTAATCTTTGAGACAAGCATATAACTACTGGCAGGATCAACCAGAATAATGTTTTCGTTCATATTTCATTCATATTTTTTGAATAGAAATTAGTAATATAAATATAATAGATTTTATTTCCATTTTATATGTTCGGTTTTTCTTAAATATTGATTTTAATTCAATATTTTTTTTTTGCTTTGTGAAATAATTCTATTTTAATTCGAATACGGCCATTTTTATATGGCATTCGTATACGTTCTTTAATTTTTACTTGTTTCGCCACTAATATAACAAGTTTATAATTGATGTTAAAGAAAAAGTACAACTTTTTTATAACACAATTTTCAATATATATTGTTCTTTCTATAAGTTTTTATTATATTATATATACATATTTCATTCTAAAATATCATTTTTGTTCAACATACATAATTATTGTATCCACACATGTACAATTTTTGTTTAACCAATATAAATATTGAGTTAAATCATTTGCATTTTGATGATAAATTTAAAATTTATCTTTTCCATATAACTCTCTGGTAATATATGATATAAAACCGAGCGCATATGAAATTATTTTGATCACTAATATTGCAATTATATTTTATTATAATGCTTTTTGTAAACACATTGTACCGGCAAGCGATACTCTGTGCCCAAACGACAGGGGATATAATAATTTAATATAAATTATCATATATACCTGCCACCAAAGATTAACGATAAAAGTCGGAAACAATTTGTTATTCTATATATAATAGAAACTTGACCTCTGTTTCACCTTATTATCATGGGTTTATAATATTAACCGCGTAGCCAAGTCTTAATTTCATTTAAGAAACAAATTTATACGGATAATATTTTGATTTTAATATATGTTGTTCTATTGATAACAAAAGTATATATTATAATATATTTTGTTCAATAGTAGATGGACTACTTACTGTACCATCCTTATTTTTTATTATTATTGATATACATTATATTGACAACAGCATATGATATTCATATGGTTTGTTCAATAATTAATTGGTGGACAACCACTGACCATCCTATAGTAGTTTTTGGCCACGACGTCTAAATATCGAAATTATTTAATTCCGTTTGCCACCCATACGATAGATATTAACTATCTATAATAATAATGTGTACGCATAAAATATTATATGTATATATATAGACCAACAGACAAGCACTTCACCCTATAGTAGTTTTTGGCCACGACGTCTATATATCGGGCATATTTAATTCTCTTTGCCACCCAACCAAAGATATTCACTTTTTTATATAAAGTATTATTTGATCATATTAATATAACCAATTATTTCTGCCATATTCATATAATTTCTTTATGAATTATTTTTTGGTCATATCCATATAATCTATATGCCGTATCCATATAATGAATACGGCATATCCATACAACTAGCCATATTTGTATGTCAATGTATATTTTATTATACATTTTTTTTCTTTATACATATAATATGGTATTTCCATATCGCTATAATTGAATTATATGTATAAGATATCATTTATATATAGCATTGCCAAAATAATATGATAAACATAAATTTTGAACAATACGGCCGGTCGGCGAGCACTGCCTCCCTATATATGTTTTTGGCCACGACGTCTAAATATTGGGTATTTTTCGTACTGCGGCCCCGGTGTATGTAAATTGGGCATATTTCGTACTGATGCCAACATATCTATATGACTCATTATTTTCTTCCATATCAATATAACTTCTTTTATTTCCATATTCAAGTAATTTCTTTATTTGCCATATCAATATAAAATATTTTTTGGTCATATTTATATAATCTATATGCCGTATCCATATAATGAATACGGCATATCCATACAACTAGCCATATTTGTATGTCAATGTATATTTTATTATACATTTTTTTTCTTGATACATATAATATGGTATTTCCATATCGCTATAATTGAATTATATGTATAAGATATCATTTATATATAGCATTGCCAAAATAATATGATAAACATAAATTTTGAACAATACGGCCGGTCGGCGAGCACTGCCTCCCTATATATGTTTTTGGCCACGACGTCTAAATATTGGGTATTTTTCGTACTGCGGCCCCGGTGTATGTAAATTGGGCATATTTCGTACTGATGCCAACATATCTATATGACTCATTATTTTCTTCCATATCAATATAACTTCTTTTATTTCCATATTCAAGTAATTTCTTTATTTGCCATATCAATATAAATATTTTTTGGTCATATTATATAATCTATATGCCGTATCCATATAATGAATACGGCATATCCATACAACTAGCCATATTTGTATGTCAATGTATATTTTATTATACATTTTTTTTCTTTATACATATAATATGGTATTTCCATATCGCTATAATTGAATTATATGTATAAGATATCATTTATATATAGCATTGCCAAAATAATATGATAAACATAAATTTTGAACAATACGGCCGGTCGGCGAGCACTGCCTCCCTATATATGTTTTTGGCCACGACGTCTAAATATTGGGTATTTTTCGTACTGCGGCCCGGTGTATGTAAATTGGGCATATTTCGTACTGATGCCAACATATCTATATGACTCATTATTTTCTTCCATATCAATATAACTTCTTTTATTTCCATATTCAAGTAATTTCTTTATTTGCCATATCAATATAAAATATTTTTTGGTCATATTTATATAATCTATATGCCGTATCCATATAATGAATACGGCATATCCATACAACTAGCCATATTTGTATGTCAATGTATATTTTATTATACATTTTTTTTCTTTATACATATAATATGGTATTTCCATATCGCTATAATTGAATTATATGTATAAGATATCATTTATATATAGCATTGCCAAAATAATATGATAAACATAAATTTTGAACAATACGGCCGGTCGGCGAGCACTGCCTCCCTATATATGTTTTTGGCCACGACGTCTAAATATTGGGTATTTTTCGTACTGCGGCCCGGTGTATGTAAATTGGGCATATTTCGTACTGATGCCAACATATCTATATGACTCATTATTTTCTTCCATATCAATATAACTTCTTTTATTTCCATATTCAAGTAATTTCTTTATTTGCCATATCAATATAAAATATTTTTTGGTCATATTTATATAATCTATATGCCGTATCCATATAATGAATACGGCATATCCATACAACTAGCCATATTTGTATGTCAATGTATATTTTATTATACATTTTTTTTCTTTATACATATAATATGGTATTTCCATATCGCTATAATTGAATTATATGTATAAGATATCATTTATATATAGCATTGCCAAAATAATATGATAAACATAATTTTGAACAATACGGCCGGTCGGCGAGCACTGCCTCCCTATATATGTTTTTGGCCACGACGTCTAAATATTGGGTATTTATCGTACTGCGGCTCCGGTGTATGTAAATTGGGCATATTTCGTACTGATGCCACCATATCCATATGACTTATTTTTTGTTCTATATCTTATAATTAATTTTTTCCATACTATAACTATTAAACTAATTTTTTTCCATATCCATACTTGAACTTATTATTTTTCCCCATATCCATATAACTCGTTTTTTCCATATCCACACTAGAATTTAGTATTTATCCCATATCCATATAATCATTATTTACCATATCAATATAAATAATTTTTTCCATATTCATACTAGAACTTATTATTTCTTTAATATTCATATAACTCAATATTTTTTCATATCCATACTAGAACTTATTCTTTTTCCCAAACATCCATACTAGAACTTATAAATTTTCCCATATTCATATAACTAATTTTTTTTCATATCCATACTAGAACATATATTTTTGCCATATTATATAACTCATTTTATTCCATATCCATACTAGAACTTATTATTTCTTTAATATCCATATAACTTAATATTTTTTCCATATCCATACCAGAACTTTTTATTTTTCCCCATATCCATAGAACTAATTTTTTTCATATCCATACTAGAACCTAATTTTCTTCCTATATCCATATAACTTATTATTTACTATTACAATATAATTAATTTTTTCCATATCCATACTAGAGCTTATTATCTCTTCAATATCCATAAAACTCAATATTTTTTCATATCCATACTAGAACTGATTATTTTTCCCATATCCATACTAGAACTCAGTATTCTTCATATCCATACTACAACTTAGTATTTTTCCCATATGCATATAACTCATTATTTAGCATATCAATATAACTAATTTTTTTCCATATCCATACTAGAACTTATTATTTCTTTAATATCCATATAACTCAATATTTTTTATATCCATACTAGAACTTATTATTTTCCCATATCCATACTAGAACTTATAAATTTTCCCATATTCATATAACTAATTTTTTTCATATCCATACTAGAACATTAAATTTTTGCCATATCTATATAACTCATTTTATTCCATATCCATACTAGAACTTATTATTTCTTTAATATCCATATAACTCAATATTTTTTCATATCCATACTAGAACTTATCATTTTTCCCATATTCATATAACTCATTTTTCCATATCCATACTAGAACTCTGTATTCTTTTCCATATCCATATAACTCATTTTTTTTTCATATCCATACTAGAACTTATTATTTTTCCCATATCCACATAACTCATTTTTTTCATATCCATACTAGAACTTGTTATTTTTCCCATATCCATATAACTCATTTTTTTCATATCCATACTAGAACTTAATATTATTTTCATATCCATATAACTCATGTTTTGACTTTGAATATTTTTATACACGTCACTAATAGGATGACGATTCAGTTGGCTACCTTAAGAGGTACATATACTTGCATATGTCTCTTACTTGTATGTTCGGACTTAGAATATTTTTATACACGTCACTAATAGGATGACGATTCAGTTGGCTACCTTAAGAGGTACATATACTTGCATATGTCTCTTACTTGTATGTTCGGACTTAGAATATTTTTATACACGTCACTAATAGGATGACGATTCAGTTGGCTACCTTAAGAGGTACATATACTTGCATATGTCTCTTATTTGCATGTTCGGACTTAGAATATTTTTATACGCGTCACTAATAGGATGACGATTCAGTTGGCTACCTTAAGAGGTACATATACTTGCATATGTCTCTTATTTGCATGTTCGGACTTAGAATATTTTTATACGCGTCACTAATAGGATGACGATTCAGTTGGCTACCTTAAGAGGTACATATACTTGCATATGTCTCTTACTTGTATGTTCGGACTTAGAATATTTTTATACACGTCACTAATAGGATGACGATTCAGTTGGCTACCTTAAGAGGTACATATACTTGCATATGTCTCTTACTTGTATGTTCGGACTTAGAATATTTGTATACACGTCACTAATAGGATGACGATTCAGTTGGCTACCTTAAGAAGTACATATACTTGCATATGTCTCTTATTTGCATGTTCGGACTTAGAATATTTTTATACGCGTCACTAATAGGATGACGATACATATGGCTACCATTGTTAAATATATTTAAATAAAATTTATTTAAAATATATTATTATTTTATATATATATATTTTATATATATATATATTTCTGACTTAAAAAAGCCAAACAAAATAAACACAATTAAATTTATGTTTATTATCGAATCATCAAGCAAAGGATAAGCTTCAGTGGATCGCAGTATGGCAGCTGCTCAACCACTTACAACACCTTGCCTGTTACAAAAGTCGTTTACAATTGATTCTAGGCTTTGTCATTGTATTAAATAATGCTTTTATATGTAACTAGCGCGGCATCAGGTGATCGAAGATCCTCCCAATTTACTATGTTACAAATTACATTGGCATCACATCCATTGTCGTTTATAAAGTAAATTATAAACTTTAAATGGTTTAGAAGCCATACAATGCAAATTGCCCCTTATTTATCATTGCAGTCCAGCACGGATACGACCTTAGAGGCGTTCAGGCATAATCCAACGGACGTAGCGTCATACCACTGTTCGCTCGAACAAGTATTGTGCCATTGGTCCGTACCTGCGGTTCCTCTCGTACTACGCAGGAATGCTGTCGCAACAACGTTTTGTCATTAGTAGGGTAAAACTAACCTGTCTCACGACGGTCTAAACCCAGCTCACGTTCCCTTGCATGGGTGAACAATCCAACGCTTGGTGAATTTTGCTTCACAATGATAGGAAGAGCCGACATCGAAGGATCAAAAAGCGACGTCGCTATGAACGCTTGGCCGCCACAAGCCAGTTATCCCTATGGTAACTTTTCTGACACCTCTTGTTAAAAACTCTTTAAACCAAAAGGATCGATAGGCCGAGCTTTTGCTGTCCCTGTGTGTACTGAACACCGAGATCAAGTCAGCATTTGCCCTTTTGCTCTATGTGTGGTTTCTGTCCGCACTGAGCTGGCCTTGGGACACCTCCGTTATTATTTGAGAGATGTACCGCCCCAGTCAAACTCCCTACCTGGCAATGTCCTTGAATTGGATCATACCTGAGTAATTGGAGTTATACCAAATTTTCAAATCAAAAATACATAAATGCACCGTTTTATTAAAGAATTTGTTTGCGATTATATAACAAACTCGTGATACTTTGATCAAGAAGCTTGCATCAAAACCCAATACCATAAGATATAATAAATATATCCGTATAATGGCTAGGAAATGATACACGTTCCATTTAATCAAGTAAGTAAGGAAACAATAAGAGTAGTGGTATTTCATTGACGATACCAAACCGAAGTCTAATATCTCCCACTTATTCTACACCTCTTATGTCTCCTTACACTGCCAGATTAGAGTCAAGCTCAAAAGGGTCTTCTTTCCCCGCTAATTATTCCAAGCCCGTTCCCTTGGCTGTGGTTTCGCTAGATAGTAGATAGGGACAGTAGGAATCTCGTTAATCCATTCATGCGCGTCACTAATTAGATGACGAGGCATTTGGCTACCTTAAGAGAGTCATAGTTACTCCCGCCGTTGACCCGCGCTTACTTGAATTTCTTCACTTTGACATTCAGAGCACTGGGCAGAAATCACATTGTGTCAACACCCGCTAGGGCCATCACAATGCTTTGTTTTAATTAGACAGTCGGATTCCCCAAGTCCGTGCCAGTTCTGAATTGATTGTTAATTGATAATCGTTATAATTAATAAGAACTAATTGGTTTGACCCAATTAGTATTCTTAAAAATTTTAGCAAGAAAGTTCCACAATTGGCTACGTAACTAACTATCCGGGGAACAAGTAACTAACATAAATGCTAGAAACTCTATTTACCCAGAACGAGCACATAAACCATGTTATTGTTTCCCAATCAAGCCCGACTATCTCAATCTTCAGAGCCAATCCTTATCCCGAAGTTACGGATCTAATTTGCCGACTTCCCTTACCTACATTATTCTATCGACTAGAGACTCTTCACCTTGGAGACCAGCTGCGGATATTGGTACGGCCTGTTGAGAAGTTTGCGTGTCCCCACCATAAATTTTCAAGGTCCGAGGAGAAAATATCGACACAACAGTATATGTCATGCTCTTCTAGCCCATCTACCATATCTCTCTGCGAAAGACTTCCATGGTAGTACGGCTATAAAACAGAAAAGAAAACTCTTCCGATATCTCTCGACGGCTTCTTTATGGTCGTTCCTGTTGCCAGGATGAGCACGAGGCCCATATTTAATAACAAACGGATACTCAACAGGTTACGGAATTGGAACCGTATTCCCTTTCGTTCAAAATTATTCAAGTATATTATATTAGCTTGATTTGTATATATTGCGTTTTTTGGTTTTACTTGAAAATTTTCGGCTTTCGCCTTGAACTTAGGACCGACTAACTCGTGATCAACCACTGTTCACACGAAACCCTTCTCCACTTCAGTCCTCCAAGGTCTCATTCGATTATTTGCTACTACCACCAAGATCTGTACCAATGGCAGCTCCATGCAGGCTTACGCCAAACACTTCTACGCATACCATTGTACCTTCCTACTCACTAAAGTTTCAAAATTTATATCACAAGTAATATAAATCATCTACTTTAGCGGTAATGTATAGGTATACAACTTAAGCGCCATCCATTTTAAGGGCTAGTTGCTTCGGCAGGTGAGTTGTTACACACTCCTTAGCGGATTTCGACTTCCATGATCACCGTCCTGCTGTTTTAAGCAACCAACGCCTTTCATGGTATCTGCATGAGTTGTTAATTTGGGCACCGTAACATTACGTTTGGTTCATCCCACAGCGCCAGTTCTGCTTACCAAAAGTGGCCCACTGGGCACATTATATCATAACCTTAAACTTCATATCAAGAAAGTTAAGGTTCTTACCCATTTAAAGTTTGAGAATAGGTTAAGATCGTTTCGACCCTAAGGCCTCTAATCATTCGCTTTACCAGATAAGATTATTTTATATAATATTAAAATGCACCAGCTATCCTGAGGGAAACTTCGGAAGGAACCAGCTACTAGATGGTTCGATTGGTCTTTCGCCCCTATACTCAATTCTGACAATCGATTTGCACGTCAGAACTGTTTCGGTCTTCCATCAGGGTTTCCCCTGACTTCAACCTGATCAAGTATAGTTCACCATCTTTCGGGTCACAGCATATATGCTCAAGGTACGTTCCAGTTAGAGGCATAAATAATATAAATATCATTATACATAACTATATAGAACGCCCCGGGATTGTGTTAATTAGCTATAAATAGTTAAAAAACTAATCCCATTATTAGTCAAGTTAATTACGCTATTAGGTTTATATCCCAATAACTTGCACATATGTTAGACTCCTTGGTCCGTGTTTCAAGACGGGTCCCGAAGGTATCCTGAATCTTTCGCATTGTTAATCCTACAAGTGCATATAATAAACACAAAAATCAATGATAATCATGCCATTATATAATTCCGAAAAATTAACGCACTGTATCATATAAATCTATAAGCACTTTATCAAATTAATAACATTTATTCTTTGTAAAAATACAAGCAATTTAATTTGAATAAACTATAAGATATATTTTATGATAAATTTGGTATGCTAATAGATTACAATGTCCTTATATGGAAAAAATGCACACTATTATCATAATATTGTTTAAATATTACAATTTTAATGATGAATTTTCCATAACGGATATTCAGGTTCATCGGGCTTAACCTCTAAGCAGTTTCACGTACTGTTTAACTCTCTATTCAGAGTTCTTTTCAACTTTCCCTCACGGTACTTGTTTACTATCGGTCTCATGGTTATATTTAGTTTTAGATGGAGTTTACCACCCACTTAGTGCTGCACTATCAAGCAACACGACTCTTTGGAAACATCATCTAGTAATCATTAACGTTATACGGGCCTGGCACCCTCTATGGGTAAATGGCCTCATTTAAGAAGGACTTAAATCGTTAATTTCTCATACTAGAATATTGACGCTCCATACACTGCATCTCACATTTGCCATATAGACAAAGTGACTTAGTGCTGAACTGATTTCTTTTCGCTCGCCGCTACTAAGAAAATCCTTGTTAGTTTCTTTTCCTCCCCTAATTAATATGCTTAAATTCAGGGGGTAGTCCCATATGAGTTGAGGTTGTATATAACTTTTATTTGCAATTAATTCTTTATATATAATGATAAAACATTTTATTAAATTCGTTTAAAGCTGACGTATATATATATTAATGGCATTTATTTGTAACGAATTAACGAAGAATAATAATATTGTCAACGTTTTTCATATTTCAAATCATTAATAAGAGACAATTCTAGATAATATTTTATGCTAGACATTTCTCAGTATTATTTGATTGAAAAAGAAAATATTCCTCTTCGTTTTTCTCAAAGTTTAATTACTATTGTGAGATAATGTTTTTCATATATTTGTTAATATTATGAATAAAATAATTAAATTATTTTTATCCAATAATATACCATATGCTTATAAAATTTTATTATAAAATTTGTATAAACAACTTAATTAGCATAGTCTTACAACCCTCAACCATATGTAGTCCAAGCAGCACTATAAAATTAATTAAAGTACATAACAGCATGGACTGCGATATGCGTTCAAAATGTCGATGTTCATGTGTCCTGCAGTTCACACGATGACGCACAGTTTGCTGCGTTCTTCATCGACCCATGAGCCGAGTGATCCACCGCTTAGAGTTTTATAATATTGGTTTTAAATTTGGTCAAATATGTTTTTATTGAAAGAAATTAAAAATACACCATTTTACTGGCATATATCAATTCCTTCAATAAATGTATTTATATACCTAAAATAAATGCTGCGAAATGTCTTAGTTTTATATAAACAATATATATCAAAGTATTATTTGTAATGGCATTTGTTTGTTAATATATATTGATAATTTTATATAAAACATTAACCTGAAACCAGGTACAACATTGTATATTTTAGGTTGTTGCATTATCCAATGTATGATCATCATCAAATTAGTTGGCCAATACATCTCGCAACGCGTGTATATTATGGTCCATATACACACAAAAGTTTATAATAAATATATAAAATATATTTTATTATATTAATAATTCGATTTGCTTGTTCGAATTTTATGTTTGTTTCTATTTAATTTATTTGTAATAATATTATATTATTACAATATTTCGATTTGCTTGTTCGAAATTTATTTGATCTTTTACTTTTAAGATCATATTTTTGGTATAATTATTATTATAATTATTATGTATATATATATATATATTGGTAATTTGTATTAAATTTGTATTAACAAATTTTTTTATTAACGGTAAGGATATTATACAATAATGATCCTTCCGCAGGTTCACCTACGGAAACCTTGTTACGACTTTTACTTCCTCTAAATAATCAAGTTCGGTCAACTTTTGCGAAACAACCGTAACACACAAGGCGTCACAGTGATCACGTCCGGAGACCTCACTAAATAATTCAATCGGTAGTAGCGACGGGCGGTGTGTACAAAGGGCAGGGACGTAATCAATGCGAGTTAATGACTCACACTTACTGGGAATTCCAAGTTCATGTGAACAGTTTCAGTTCACAATCCCAAGCATGAAAGTGGTTCAGCGGTTTACCCGGACCTCTCGGTCTAGGAAATACACGTTGATACTTTCATTGTAGCGCGCGTGCAGCCCAGGACATCTAAGGGCATCACAGACCTGTTATTGCTCAATCTCATTATTGCTAGACGCAATTTGTCCATTTAAGAAGCTAGTGTCCTTATAATGGGACAAACCAACAGGTACGGCTCCACTTATATAAACACATTCAAACACAATAAACATTTTACTGCCACCATGAATGAAGGCTATATAAGCTTCAACACCATAATCCTGAAGATATCTATTTAATATATTTGAGTCTCGTTCGTTATCGGAATTAACCAGACAAATCACTCCACGAACTAAGAACGGCCATGCACCACCACCCATAGATTCGAGAAAGAGCTATCAATCTGTCTTACACACTTATGTTCGGACCTGGTAAGTTTTCCCGTGTTGAGTCAAATTAAGCCGCAGGCTCCACTCCTGGTGGTGCCCTTCCGTCAATTCCTTTAAGTTTCAGCTTTGCAACCATACTTCCCCCGGAGCCCAAAAGCTTTGGTTTCCCGGGAAGCGACTGAGAGAGCCATAAAAGTAGCTACACCCAATTGCTAGCTGGCATCGTTTATGGTTAGAACTAGGGCGGTATCTGATCGCCTTCGAACCTCTAACTTTCGTTCTTGATTAATGAAAACATCTTTGGCAAATGCTTTCGCTTAAGTTAGTCTTACGACGGTCCAAGAATTTCACCTCTCGCGTCGTAATACTAATGCCCCCAAACTGCTTCTATTAATCATTACCTCTTGATCTGAAAACCAATGAAAGCAGAACAGAGGTCTTATTTCATTATCCCATGCACAGAATATTCAGGCATTTGAAGCCTGCTTTAAGCACTCTAATTTGTTCAAAGTAATTGTACCGGCCCACAATAACACTCGTTTAAGAGCACTAATGCAGGTTTTTAAATAGGAGGAACATATGAAAAAATACAAGTATTTAAACACATATAAGAACTCCACCGGTAATACGCTTACATACATAAAGGTATAGTACTAACCACAATTGTAAGTTGTACTACCCGTATGAAGCACAAGTTCAACTACGAACGTTTTAACCGCAACAACTTTAATATACGCTATTGGAGCTGGAATTACCGCGGCTGCTGGCACCAGACTTGCCCTCCAATTGGTCCTTGTTAAAGGATTTAAAGTGTACTCATTCCAATTACAGGGCCTCGGATATGAGTCCTGTATTGTTATTTTTCGTCACTACCTCCCCGAGCTGGGAGTGGGTAATTTACGCGCCTGCTGCCTTCCTTAGATGTGGTAGCCGTTTCTCAGGCTCCCTCTCCGGAATCGAACCCTGATTCCCCGTTACCCGTTGCAACCATGGTAGTCCTAGATACTACCATCAAAAGTTGATAGGGCAGACATTTGAAAGATCTGTCGTCGGTACAAGACCATACGATCTGCATGTTATCTAGAGTTCAACCAATATAACGATCTTGCGATCGCTTGGTTTTAGCCTAATAAAAGCACATGTCCCATAAGGTTCATGTTTTAATTGCATGTATTAGCTCTAGAATTACCACAGTTATCCAAGTAACTGTTAACGATCTAAGGAACCATAACTGATATAATGAGCCTTTTGCGGTTTCACTTTTAATTCGTGTGTACTTAGACATGCATGGCTTAATCTTTGAGACAAGCATATAACTACTGGCAGGATCAACCAGAATAATGTTTTCGTTCATATTTCATTCATATTTTTTGAATAGAAATTAGTAATATAAATATAATAGATTTTATTTCCATTTTATATGTTCGGTTTTTCTTAAATATTGATTTTAATTCAATATTTTTTTTTTGCTTTGTGAAATAATTCTATTTTAATTCGAATACGGCCATTTTTATATGGCATTCGTATACGTTCTTTAATTTTTACTTGTTTCGCCACTAATATAACAAGTTTATAATTGATGTTAAAGAAAAAGTACAACTTTTTTTATAACACAATTTTCAATATATATTGTTCTTTCTATAAGTTTTTATTATATTATATATACATATTTCATTCTAAAATATCATTTTTGTTCAACATACATAATTATTGTATCCACACATGTACAATTTTTGTTTAACCAATATAAATATTGAGTTAAATCATTTGCATTTTGATGATAAATTTAAAATTTATCTTTTCCATATAACTCTCTGGTAATATATGATATAAAACCGAGCGCATATGAAATTATTTTGATCACTAATATTGCAATTATATTTTATTATAATGCTTTTTGTAAACACATTGTACCGGCAAGCGATACTCTGTGCCCAAACGACAGGGGATATAATAATTTAATATAAATTATCATATATACCTGCCACCAAAGATTAACGATAAAAGTCGGAAACAATTTGTTATTCTATATATAATAGAAACTTGACCTCTGTTTCACCTTATTATCATGGGTTTATAATATTAACCGCGTAGCCAAGTCTTAATTTCATTTAAGAAACAAATTTATACGGATAATATTTTGATTTTAATATATGTTGTTCTATTGATAACAAAAGTATATATTATAATATATTTTGTTCAATAGTAGATGGACTACTTACTGTACCATCCTTATTTTTTATTATTATTGATATACATTATATTGACAACAGCATATGATATTCATATGGTTTGTTCAATAATTAATTGGTGGACAACCACTGACCATCCTATAGTAGTTTTTGGCCACGACGTCTAAATATCGAAATTATTTAATTCCGTTTGCCACCCATACGATAGATATTAACTATCTATAATAATAATGTGTACGCATAAAATATTATATGTATATATATAGACCAACAGACAAGCACTTCACCCTATAGTAGTTTTTGGCCACGACGTCTATATATCGGGCATATTTAATTCTCTTTGCCACCCAACCAAAGATATTCACTTTTTTATATAAAGTATTATTTGATCATATTAATATAACCAATTATTTCTGCCATATTCATATAATTTCTTTATGAATTATTTTTTGGTCATATCCATATAATCTATATGCCGTATCCATATAATGAATACGGCATATCCATACAACTAGCCATATTTGTATGTCAATGTATATTTTATTATACATTTTTTTTCTTTATACATATAATATGGTATTTCCATATCGCTATAATTGAATTATATGTATAAGATATCATTTATATATAGCATTGCCAAAATAATATGATAAACATAAATTTTGAACAATACGGCCGGTCGGCGAGCACTGCCTCCCTATATATGTTTTTGGCCACGACGTCTAAATATTGGGTATTTTTCGTACTGCGGCCCCGGTGTATGTAAATTGGGCATATTTCGTACTGATGCCAACATATCTATATGACTCATTATTTTCTTCCATATCAATATAACTTCTTTTATTTCCATATTCAAGTAATTTCTTTATTTGCCATATCAATATAAAATATTTTTTGGTCATATTTATATAATCTATATGCCGTATCCATATAATGAATACGGCATATCCATACAACTAGCCATATTTGTATGTCAATGTATATTTTATTATACATTTTTTTTCTTTATACATATAATATGGTATTTCCATATCGCTATAATTGAATTATATGTATAAGATATCATTTATATATAGCATTGCCAAAATAATATGATAAACATAAATTTTGAACAATACGGCCGGTCGGCGAGCACTGCCTCCCTATATATGTTTTTGGCCACGACGTCTAAATATTGGGTATTTTTCGTACTGCGGCCCCGGTGTATGTAAATTGGGCATATTTCGTACTGATGCCAACATATCTATATGACTCATTATTTTCTTCCATATCAATATAACTTCTTTTATTTCCATATTCAAGTAATTTCTTTATTTGCCATATCAATATAAAATATTTTTGGTCATATTTATATAATCTATATGCCGTATCCATATAATGAATACGGCATATCCATACAACTAGCCATATTTGTATGTCAATGTATATTTTATTATACATTTTTTTTCTTTATACATATAATATGGTATTTCCATATCGCTATAATTGAATTATATGTATAAGATATCATTTATATATAGCATTGCCAAAATAATATGATAAACATAAATTTTGAACAATACGGCCGGTCGGCGAGCACTGCCTCCCTATATATGTTTTTGGCCACGACGTCTAAATATTGGGTATTTTTCGTACTGCGGCCCGGTGTATGTAAATTGGGCATATTTCGTACTGATGCCAACATATCTATATGACTCATTATTTTCTTCCATATCAATATAACTTCTTTTATTTCCATATTCAAGTAATTTCTTTATTTGCCATATCAATATAAAATATTTTTTGGTCATATTTATATAATCTATATGCCGTATCCATATAATGAATACGGCATATCCATACAACTAGCCATATTTGTATGTCAATGTATATTTTATTATACATTTTTTTTCTTTATACATATAATATGGTATTTCCATATCGCTATAATTGAATTATATGTATAAGATATCATTTATATATAGCATTGCCAAAATAATATGATAAACATAAATTTTGAACAATACGGCCGGTCGGCGAGCACTGCCTCCCTATATATGTTTTTGGCCACGACGTCTAAATATTGGGTATTTTTCGTACTGCGGCCCCGGTGTATGTAAATTGGGCATATTTCGTACTGATGCGATCATATCTTTATGTCTGATTATTTTCTTCCATATCAATATAACTTCTTTTATTTCCATATTCAAGTAATTTCTTTATTTGCCATATCAATATAAAATATTTTTTGGTCATATTTTTATAATCTATATGCCGTATCCATATAATGAATACGGCATATCCATACAACTAGCCATATTTGTATGTCAATGTATATTTTATTATACATTTTTTTTTCTTTATACATATAATATGGTATTTCCATATCGCTATAATTGAATTATATGTATAAGATATCATTTATATATAGCATTGCCAAAATAATATGATAAACATAAATTTTGAACAATACGGCCGGTCGGCGAGCACTGCCTCCCTATATATGTTTTTGGCCACGACGTCTAAATATTGGGTATTTTTCGTACTGCGGCTCCGGTGTATGTAAATTGGGCATATTTCGTACTGATGCCAACATATCTATATGACTCATTATTTTCTTCCATATCATATAATTCTTTTTTTCCATATTAGTAATTTCTTTATTTTTCCCATATCATATAATATTTTTTTTTCATATTTATATAATCTATATGCCGTATCCATATATGAATACGGCATATCCATACAACTAGCCATATTGTATGTCAATGTATATTTTATTTACATTTTTTTTTCTTTATACATAAATATGGTATTTTCCATATCCTATAATTGAATTATATGTATAAGATATCATTTATATATAGCATTGCCAAATAATATGATAAACATAAATTTTGACAATACGGCCGGTCGGCGAGCACTGCCATCCCTATATATTTTTTGGCCACGACGTCTAAATATTGGTTATTATTCGTACTGCGGCCCCTTTGTATATAAATAGGGCATATTTCGTACTTATGACAACATATCCATATGACTCATTATTTTCTTC
>NW_027221765.1:0-66331 GCF_030179915.1 Drosophila takahashii
ATTTTTGTCAAAAACTAAATCGCGATTTCCAAAAAAAAAAACCCGTTTTTTCGCTAAAACGTTGCAGTTTTTTCGCTATAACAAAGCAAATACTGATTCAAAGTATGGATTGTCATACCTTTCTGAACTCGTTATTAAATTTCCTAACGATTGGCATTTAAATCTTGACAATTTAATCATTTTTAATTTTTCGCAAAAAATCATGGGGTACCCCCTTATAAAAAAATTAAAAATTGGCGAAAATTTTATTTTCCAAAATTACACGGAAAGTTTGATGGATTTATAGCAAATTTTGTTATCTGTTCAAAACAGTATGAATTTTTGGTGTAGGGACATTTTTATAGAAGTTACAGCAAAAAAGCCAAAAGAAAATATTCCAATTTTTGTCAAAAACTGAAATCGCGAATTTCCAAAAAAAAACCAAACCCGTTTTTTCGCTAAAACGTTGCAGTTTTTTCGCTATAACAAAGCAAATACTGATTCAAAGTATGGATTGTCATACCTTTCTGAACTCGTTATTAAATTTCCTAACGATTGGCATTTAAATCTTGACAATTTAATCATTTTTTATTTTTCGCAAAAAATCATGGGGTACCCCCTTATAAAAAAATTAAAAATTGGCGAAAATTTTATTTTTCCAAAATTACACGGAAAGTTTGATGGATTTATAGCAAATTTTGTTATCTGTTCAAAACAGTATGAATTTTTGGTGTAGGACCATTTTTAGCCAAGTTACAGCAAAAAAACCAAAAGAAAATATTCCAATTTTTGTCAAAAACTGAAATCGCGAATTTCCAAAAAAAAACCAAACCCGTTTTTTCGCTAAAACGTTGCAGTTTTTTCGCTATAACAAAGCAAATACTGATTCAAAGTATGGATTGTCATACCTTTCTGAACTCGTTATTAAATTTCCTAACGATTGGCATTTAAATCTTGACAATTTAATCATTTTTAATTTTTCGCAAAAAATCATGGGGTACCCCCTTATAAAAAAATTAAAAATTGGCGAAAATTTTATTTTTCCAAAATTACACGGAAAGTTTGATGGATTTATAGCAAATTTTGTTATCTGTTCAAAACAGTATGAATTTTTGGTGTAGGACCATTTTTAGCCAAGTTACAGCAAAAAAACCAAAAGAAAATATTCCAATTTTTGTCAAAAACTGAAATCGCGAATTTCCAAAAAAAAACCAAACCCGTTTTTTCGCTAAAACGTTGCAGTTTTTTCGCTATAACAAAGCAAATACTGATTCAAAGTATGGATTGTCATACCTTTCTGAACTCGTTATTAAATTTCCTAACGATTGGCATTTAAATCTTGACAATTTAATCATTTTTAATTTTTCGCAAAAAATCATGGGGTACCCCCTTATAAAAAAATTAAAAATTGGCGAAAATTTTATTTTTCCAAAATTACACGGAAAGTTTGATGGATTTATAGCAAATTTTGTTATCTGTTCAAAACAGTATGAATTTTTGGTGTAGGACCATTTTTAGCCAAGTTACAGCAAAAAAACCAAAAGAAAATATTCCAATTTTTGTCAAAAACTGAAATCGCGAATTTCCAAAAAAAAACCAAACCCGTTTTTTCGCTAAAACGTTGCAGTTTTTTCGCTATAACAAAGCAAATACTGATTCAAAGTATGGATTGTCATACCTTTCTGAACTCGTTATTAAATTTCCTAACGATTGGCATTTAAATCTTGACAATTTAATCATTTTTTATTTTTCGCAAAAAATCATGGGGTACCCCCTTATAAAAAAATTAAAAATTGGCGAAAATTTTATTTTTCCAAAATTACACGGAAAGTTTGATGGATTTATAGCAAATTTTGTTATCTGTTCAAAACAGTATGAATTTTTGGTGTAGGACCATTTTTAGCCAAGTTACAGCAAAAAAACCAAAAGAAAATATTCCAATTTTTGTCAAAAACTGAAATCGCGAATTTCCAAAAAAAAACCAAACCCGTTTTTTCGCTAAAACGTTGCAGTTTTTTCGCTATAACAAAGCAAATACTGATTCAAAGTATGGATTGTCATACCTTTCTGAACTCGTTATTAAATTTCCTAACGATTGGCATTTAAATCTTGACAATTTAATCATTTTTAATTTTTCGCAAAAAATCATGGGGTACCCCCTTATAAAAAAATTAAAAATTGGCGAAATTTTATTTTTCCAAAATTACACGGAAAGTTCGATGGATTTATAGCAAATTTTGTTATCTGTTCAAAACAGTATGAATTTTTGGTGTAGGACCATTTTTAGCCAAGTTACAGCAAAAAAACCAAAAGAAAATATTCCAATTTTTGTCAAAAACTGAAATCGCGAATTTCCAAAAAAAAACCAAACCCGTTTTTTCGCTAAAACGTTGCAGTTTTTTCGCTATAACAAAGCAAATACTGATTCAAAGTATGGATTGTCATACCTTTCTGAACTCGTTATTAAATTTCCTAACGATTGGCATTTAAATCTTGACAATTTAATCATTTTTAATTTTTCGCAAAAAATCATGGGGTACCCCCTTATAAAAAAATTAAAAATTGGCGAAAATTTTATTTTTCCAAAATTACACGGAAAGTTTGATGGATTTATAGCAAATTTTGTTATCTGTTCAAAACAGTATGAATTTTTGGTGTAGGACCATTTTTAGCCAAGTTACAGCAAAAAAACCAAAAGAAAATATTCCAATTTTTGTCAAAAACTGAAATCGCGAATTTCCAAAAAAAAACAAACCCGTTTTTTCGCTAAAACGTTGCAGTTTTTTCGCTATAACAAAGCAAATACTGATTCAAAGTATGGATTGTCATACCTTTCTGAACTCGTTATTAAATTTCCTAACGATTGGCATTTAAATCTTGACAATTTAAAAAATTGGCGAAAATTTTATTTTTCCAAAATTACACGGAAAGTTTGATGGATTTATAGCAAATTTTGTTATCTGTTCAAAACAGTATGAATTTTTGGTGTAGGACCATTTTTAGCCAAGTTACAGCAAAAAAACCAAAAGAAAATATTCCAATTTTTGTCAAAAACTGAAATCGCGAATTTCAAAAAAAAAACCAAACCCGTTTTTTCGCTAAAACGTTGCAGTTTTTTCGCTATAACAAAGCAAATACTGATTCAAAGTATGGATTGTCATACCTTTCTGAACTCGTTATTAAATTTCCTAACGATTGGCATTTAAATCTTGACAATTTAATCATTTTTAATTTTTCGCAAAAAATCATGGGGTACCCCCTTATAAAAAAATTAAAAATTGGCGAAAATTTTATTTTTCCAAAATTACACGGAAAGTTTGATGGATTTATAGCAAATTTTGTTATCTGTTCAAAACAGTATGAATTTGGTGTAGGACCATTTTTAGCCAAGTTACAGCAAAAAAAACAAAAGAAAATATTCCAATTTTTGTCAAAAACTGAAATCGCGAATTTCCAAAAAAAAACCAAACCCGTTTTTTCGCTAAAACGTTGCAGTTTTTTCGCTATAACAAAGCAAATACTGATTCAAAGTATGGATTGTCATACCTTTCTGAACTCGTTATTAAATTTCCTAACGATTGGCATTTAAATCTTGACAATTTAATCATTTTTAATTTTTCGCAAAAAATCATGGGGTACCCCCTTATAAAAAAATTAAAAATTGGCGAAAATTTTATTTTTCCAAAATTACACGGAAAGTTTGATGGATTTATAGCAAATTTTGTTATCTGTTCAAAACAGTATGAATTTTTGGTGTAGGACCATTTTAGCCAAGTTACAGCAAAAAAACCAAAAGAAAATATTCCAATTTTTGTCAAAAACTGAAATCGCGAATTTCCAAAAAAAACCAAACCCGTTTTTTCGCTAAAACGTTGCAGTTTTTTCGCTATAACAAAGCAAATACTGATTCAAAGTATGGATTGTCATACCTTTCTGAACTCGTTATTAAATTTCCTAACGATTGGCATTTAAATCTTGACAATTTAATCATTTTTAATTTTTCGCAAAAAATCATGGGGTACCCCCTTATAAAAAAATTAAAAATTGGCGAAAATTTTATTTTTCCAAAATTACACGGAAAGTTTGATGGATTTATAGCAAATTTTGTTATCTGTTCAAAACAGTATGAATTTTTGGTGTAGGACCATTTTTAGCCAAGTTACAGCAAAAAACCAAAAGAAAATATTCCAATTTTTGTCAAAAACTGAAATCGCGAATTTCCAAAAAAAAACCAAACCCGTTTTTTCGCTAAAACGTTGCAGTTTTTTCGCTATAACAAAGCAAATACTGATTCAAAGTATGGATTGTCATACCTTTCTGAACTCGTTATTAAATTTCCTAACGATTGGCATTTAAATCTTGACAATTTAATCATTTTTAATTTTTCGCAAAAAATCATGGGGTACCCCCTTATAAAAAAATTAAAAATTGGCGAAAATTTTATTTTTCCAAAATTACACGGAAAGTTTGATGGATTTATAGCAAATTTTGTTATCTGTTCAAAACAGTATGAATTTTTGGTGTTGGCCATTTTTATGCAACTTACCGCAAAAAAAACAAAAGAAAATATTCCAATTTTTGTCAAAAACTGAAATCGCGAATTTCCAAAAAAAAACCAAACCCGTTTTTTCGCTAAAACGTTGCAGTTTTTTCGCTATAACAAAGCAAATACTGATTCAAAGTATGGATTGTCATACCTTTCTGAACTCGTTATTAAATTTCCTAACGATTGGCATTTAAATCTTGACAATTTAATCATTTTTAATTTTTCGCAAAAAATCATGGGGTACCCCCTTATAAAAAAATTAAAAATTGGCGAAAATTTTATTTTTCCAAAATTACACGGAAAGTTTGATGGATTTATAGCAAATTTTGTTATCTGTTCAAAACAGTATGAATTTTTGGTGTAGGACCATTTTTAGCCAAGTTACAGCAAAAAAACCAAAAGAAAATATTCCAATTTTTGTCAAAAACTGAAATCGCGAATTTCCAAAAAAAAACCAAACCCGTTTTTTCGCTAAAACGTTGCAGTTTTTTCGCTATAACAAAGCAAATACTGATTCAAAGTATGGATTGTCATACCTTTCTGAACTCGTTATTAAATTTCCTAACGATTGGCATTTAAATCTTGACAATTTAATCATTTTTAATTTTTCGCAAAAAATCATGGGGTACCCCCTTATAAAAAAATTAAAAATTGGCGAAAATTTTATTTTTCCAAAATTACACGGAAAGTTTGATGGATTTATAGCAAATTTTGTTATCTGTTCAAAACAGTATGAATTTTTGGTGTAGGACCATTTTTAGCCAAGTTACAGCAAAAAAACCAAAAGAAAATATTCCAATTTTTGTCAAAAACTGAAATCGCGAATTTCCAAAAAAAAACCAAACCCGTTTTTTCGCTAAAACGTTGCAGTTTTTTCGCTATAACAAAGCAAATACTGATTCAAAGTATGGATTGTCATACCTTTCTGAACTCGTTATTAAATTTCCTAACGATTGGCATTTAAATCTTGACAATTTAATCATTTTTAATTTTTCGCAAAAAATCATGGGGTACCCCCTTATAAAAAAATTAAAAATTGGCGAAAATTTTATTTTTCCAAAATTACACGGAAAGTTTGATGGATTTATAGCAAATTTTGTTATCTGTTCAAAACAGTATGAATTTTTGGTGTAGGACCATTTTTAGCCAAGTTACAGCAAAAAAACCAAAAGAAAATATTCCAATTTTTGTCAAAAACTGAAATCGCGAATTTCCAAAAAAAAACCAAACCCGTTTTTTCGCTAAAACGTTGCAGTTTTTTCGCTATAACAAAGCAAATACTGATTCAAAGTATGGATTGTCATACCTTTCTGAACTCGTTATTAAATTTCCTAACGATTGGCATTTAAATCTTGACAATTTAATCATTTTTAATTTTTCGCAAAAAATCATGGGGTACCCCCTTATAAAAAAATTAAAAATTGGCGAAAATTTTATTTTTCCAAAATTACACGGAAAGTTTGATGGATTTATAGCAAATTTTGTTATCTGTTCAAAACAGTATGAATTTTTGGTGTAGGACCATTTTTAGCCAAGTTACAGCAAAAAAACCAAAAGAAAATATTCCAATTTTTGTCAAAAACTGAAATCGCGAATTTCCAAAAAAAAACCAAACCCGTTTTTTCGCTAAAACGTTGCAGTTTTTTCGCTATAACAAAGCAAATACTGATTCAAAGTATGGATTGTCATACCTTTCTGAACTCGTTATTAAATTTCCTAACGATTGGCATTTAAATCTTGACAATTTAATCATTTTTAATTTTTCGCAAAAAATCATGGGGTACCCCCTTATAAAAAAATTAAAAATTGGCGAAAATTTTATTTTTCCAAAATTACACGGAAAGTTTGATGGATTTATAGCAAATTTTGTTATCTGTTCAAAACAGTATGAATTTTTGGTGTAGGACCATTTTTAGCCAAGTTACAGCAAAAAAACCAAAAGAAAATATTCCAATTTTTGTCAAAAACTGAAATCGCGAATTTCCAAAAAAAAACCAAACCCGTTTTTTCGCTAAAACGTTGCAGTTTTTTCGCTATAACAAAGCAAATACTGATTCAAAGTATGGATTGTCATACCTTTCTGAACTCGTTATTAAATTTCCTAACGATTGGCATTTAAATCTTGACAATTTAATCATTTTTAATTTTTCGCAAAAAATCATGGGGTACCCCCTTATAAAAAAATTAAAAATTGGCGAAAATTTTATTTTTCCAAAATTACACGGAAAGTTTGATGGATTTATAGCAAATTTTGTTATCTGTTCAAAACAGTATGAATTTTTGGTGTAGGACCATTTTTAGCCAAGTTACAGCAAAAAAACCAAAAGAAAATATTCCAATTTTTGTCAAAAACTGAAATCGCGAATTTCCAAAAAAAACCAAACCCGTTTTTTCGCTAAAACGTTGCAGTTTTTTCGCTATAACAAAGCAAATACTGATTCAAAGTATGGATTGTCATACCTTTCTGAACTCGTTATTAAATTTCCTAACGATTGGCATTTAAATCTTGACAATTTAATCATTTTTAATTTTTCGCAAAAAATCATGGGGTACCCCCTTATAAAAAAATTAAAAATTGGCGAAAATTTTATTTTTCCAAAATTACACGGAAAGTTTGATGGATTTATAGCAAATTTTGTTATCTGTTCAAAACAGTATGAATTTTTGGTGTAGGACCATTTTTAGCCAAGTTACAGCAAAAAAACCAAAAGAAAATATTCCAATTTTTGTCAAAAACTGAAATCGCGAATTTCCAAAAAAAAACCAAACCCGTTTTTTCGCTAAAACGTTGCAGTTTTTTCGCTATAACAAAGCAAATACTGATTCAAAGTATGGATTGTCATACCTTTCTGAACTCGTTATTAAATTTCCTAACGATTGGCATTTAAATCTTGACAATTTAATCATTTTTAATTTTTCGCAAAAAATCATGGGGTACCCCCTTATAAAAAAATTAAAAATTGGCGAAAATTTTATTTTTCCAAAATTACACGGAAAGTTTGATGGATTTATAGCAAATTTTGTTATCTGTTCAAAACAGTATGAATTTTTGGTGTAGGACCATTTTTAGCCAAGTTACAGCAAAAAAACCAAAAGAAAATATTCCAATTTTTGTCAAAAACTGAAATCGCGAATTTCCAAAAAAAAACCAAACCCGTTTTTTCGCTAAAACGTTGCAGTTTTTTCGCTATAACAAAGCAAATACTGATTCAAAGTATGGATTGTCATACCTTTCTGAACTCGTTATTAAATTTCCTAACGATTGGCATTTAAATCTTGACAATTTAATCATTTTTAATTTTTCGCAAAAAATCATGGGGTACCCCCTTATAAAAAAATTAAAAATTGGCGAAAATTTTATTTTTCCAAAATTACACGGAAAGTTTGATGGATTTATAGCAAATTTTGTTATCTGTTCAAAACAGTATGAATTTTTGGTGTAGGACCATTTTTAGCCAAGTTACAGCAAAAAAACCAAAAGAAAATATTCCAATTTTTGTCAAAAACTGAAATCGCGAATTTCCAAAAAAAAACCAAACCCGTTTTTTCGCTAAAACGTTGCAGTTTTTTCGCTATAACAAAGCAAATACTGATTCAAAGTATGGATTGTCATACCTTTCTGAACTCGTTATTAAATTTCCTAACGATTGGCATTTAAATCTTGACAATTTAATCATTTTTAATTTTTCGCAAAAAATCATGGGGTACCCCCTTATAAAAAAATTAAAAATTGGCGAAAATTTTATTTTTCCAAAATTACACGGAAAGTTTGATGGATTTATAGCAAATTTTGTTATCTGTTCAAAACAGTATGAATTTTTGGTGTAGGACCATTTTTAGCCAAGTTACAGCAAAAAAACCAAAAGAAAATATTCCAATTTTTGTCAAAAACTGAAATCGCGAATTTCCAAAAAAAAACCAAACCCGTTTTTTCGCTAAAACGTTGCAGTTTTTTCGCTATAACAAAGCAAATACTGATTCAAAGTATGGATTGTCATACCTTTCTGAACTCGTTATTAAATTTCCTAACGATTGGCATTTAAATCTTGACAATTTAATCATTTTTAATTTTTCGCAAAAAATCATGGGGTACCCCCTTATAAAAAAATTAAAAATTGGCGAAAATTTTATTTTTCCAAAATTACACGGAAAGTTTGATGGATTTATAGCAAATTTTGTTATCTGTTCAAAACAGTATGAATTTTTGGTGTAGGACCATTTTTAGCCAAGTTACAGCAAAAAAACCAAAAGAAAATATTCCAATTTTTGTCAAAAACTGAAATCGCGAATTTCCAAAAAAAAACCAAACCCGTTTTTTCGCTAAAACGTTGCAGTTTTTTCGCTATAACAAAGCAAATACTGATTCAAAGTATGGATTGTCATACCTTTCTGAACTCGTTATTAAATTTCCTAACGATTGGCATTTAAATCTTGACAATTTAATCATTTTTAATTTTTCGCAAAAAATCATGGGGTACCCCCTTATAAAAAAATTAAAAATTGGCGAAAATTTTATTTTTCCAAAATTACACGGAAAGTTTGATGGATTTATAGCAAATTTTGTTATCTGTTCAAAACAGTATGAATTTTTGGTGTAGGACCATTTTTAGCCAAGTTACAGCAAAAAAACCAAAAGAAAATATTCCAATTTTTGTCAAAAACTGAAATCGCGAATTTCCAAAAAAAAACCAAACCCGTTTTTTCGCTAAAACGTTGCAGTTTTTTCGCTATAACAAAGCAAATACTGATTCAAAGTATGGATTGTCATACCTTTCTGAACTCGTTATTAAATTTCCTAACGATTGGCATTTAAATCTTGACAATTTAATCATTTTTAATTTTTCGCAAAAAATCATGGGGTACCCCCTTATAAAAAAATTAAAAATTGGCGAAAATTTTATTTTTCCAAAATTACACGGAAAGTTTGATGGATTTATAGCAAATTTTGTTATCTGTTCAAAACAGTATGAATTTTTGGTGTAGGACCATTTTTAGCCAAGTTACAGCAAAAAAACCAAAAGAAAATATTCCAATTTTTGTCAAAAACTGAAATCGCGAATTTCCAAAAAAAAACCAAACCCGTTTTTTCGCTAAAACGTTGCAGTTTTTTCGCTATAACAAAGCAAATACTGATTCAAAGTATGGATTGTCATACCTTTCTGAACTCGTTATTAAATTTCCTAACGATTGGCATTTAAATCTTGACAATTTAATCATTTTTAATTTTTCGCAAAAAATCATGGGGTACCCCCTTATAAAAAAATTAAAAATTGGCGAAAATTTTATTTTTCCAAAATTACACGGAAAGTTTGATGGATTTATAGCAAATTTTGTTATCTGTTCAAAACAGTATGAATTTTTGGTGTAGGACCATTTTTAGCCAAGTTACAGCAAAAAAACCAAAAGAAAATATTCCAATTTTTGTCAAAAACTGAAATCGCGAATTTCCAAAAAAAAACCAAACCCGTTTTTTCGCTAAAACGTTGCAGTTTTTTCGCTATAACAAAGCAAATACTGATTCAAAGTATGGATTGTCATACCTTTCTGAACTCGTTATTAAATTTCCTAACGATTGGCATTTAAATCTTGACAATTTTTTTTTAATTTTTCGCAAATTATCATGGGGTACCCCCTTATAAAAAAATTAAAAATTGGCGAAAATTTTATTTTTCCAAAATTACACGGAAAGTTTGATGGATTTATAGCAAATTTTGTTATCTGTTCAAAACAGTATGAATTTTTGGTGTAGGACCATTTTTAGCCAAGTTACAGCAAAAAAACCAAAAGAAAATATTCCAATTTTTGTCAAAAACTGAAATCGCGAATTTCCAAAAAAAAACCAAACCCGTTTTTTCGCTAAAACGTTGCAGTTTTTTCGCTATAACAAAGCAAATACTGATTCAAAGTATGGATTGTCATACCTTTCTGAACTCGTTATTAAATTTCCTAACGATTGGCATTTAAATCTTGACAATTTAATCATTTTTAATTTTTCGCAAAAAATCATGGGGTACCCCCTTATAAAAAAATTAAAAATTGGCGAAAATTTTATTTTTCCAAAATTACACGGAAAGTTTGATGGATTTATAGCAAATTTTGTTATCTGTTCAAAACAGTATGAATTTTTGGTGTAGGACCATTTTTAGCCAAGTTACAGCAAAAAAACCAAAAGAAAATATTCCAATTTTTGTCAAAAACTGAAATCGCGAATTTCCAAAAAAAAACCAAACCCGTTTTTTCGCTAAAACGTTGCAGTTTTTTCGCTATAACAAAGCAAATACTGATTCAAAGTATGGATTGTCATACCTTTCTGAACTCGTTATTAAATTTCCTAACGATTGGCATTTAAATCTTGACAATTTAATCATTTTTAATTTTTCGCAAAAAATCATGGGGTACCCCCTTATAAAAAAATTAAAAATTGGCGAAAATTTTATTTTTCCAAAATTACACGGAAAGTTTGATGGATTTATAGCAAATTTTGTTATCTGTTCAAAACAGTATGAATTTTTGGTGTAGGACCATTTTTAGCCAAGTTACAGCAAAAAAACCAAAAGAAAATATTCCAATTTTTGTCAAAAACTGAAATCGCGAATTTCCAAAAAAAAACCAAACCCGTTTTTTCGCTAAAACGTTGCAGTTTTTTCGCTATAACAAAGCAAATACTGATTCAAAGTATGGATTGTCATACCTTTCTGAACTCGTTATTAAATTTCCTAACGATTGGCATTTAAATCTTGACAATTTAATCATTTTTAATTTTTCGCAAAAAATCATGGGGTACCCCCTTATAAAAAAATTAAAAATTGGCGAAAATTTTATTTTTCCAAAATTACACGGAAAGTTTGATGGATTTATAGCAAATTTTGTTATCTGTTCAAAACAGTATGAATTTTTGGTGTAGGACCATTTTTAGCCAAGTTACAGCAAAAAAACCAAAAGAAAATATTCCAATTTTTGTCAAAAACTGAAATCGCGAATTTCCAAAAAAAAACCAAACCCGTTTTTTCGCTAAAACGTTGCAGTTTTTTCGCTATAACAAAGCAAATACTGATTCAAAGTATGGATTGTCATACCTTTCTGAACTCGTTATTAAATTTCCTAACGATTGGCATTTAAATCTTGACAATTTAATCATTTTTAATTTTTCGCAAAAAATCATGGGGTACCCCCTTATAAAAAAATTAAAAATTGGCGAAAATTTTATTTTTCCAAAATTACACGGAAAGTTTGATGGATTTATAGCAAATTTTGTTATCTGTTCAAAACAGTATGAATTTTTGGTGTAGGACCATTTTTAGCCAAGTTACAGCAAAAAAACCAAAAGAAAATATTCCAATTTTTGTCAAAAACTGAAATCGCGAATTTCCAAAAAAAAACCAAACCCGTTTTTTCGCTAAAACGTTGCAGTTTTTTCGCTATAACAAAGCAAATACTGATTCAAAGTATGGATTGTCATACCTTTCTGAACTCGTTATTAAATTTCCTAACGATTGGCATTTAAATCTTGACAATTTAATCATTTTTAATTTTTCGCAAAAAATCATGGGGTACCCCCTTATAAAAAAATTAAAAATTGGCGAAAATTTTATTTTTCCAAAATTACACGGAAAGTTTGATGGATTTATAGCAAATTTTGTTATCTGTTCAAAACAGTATGAATTTTTGGTGTAGGACCATTTTTAGCCAAGTTACAGCAAAAAAACCAAAAGAAAATATTCCAATTTTTGTCAAAAACTGAAATCGCGAATTTCCAAAAAAAAACCAAACCCGTTTTTTCGCTAAAACGTTGCAGTTTTTTCGCTATAACAAAGCAAATACTGATTCAAAGTATGGATTGTCATACCTTTCTGAACTCGTTATTAAATTTCCTAACGATTGGCATTTAAATCTTGACAATTTAATCATTTTTAATTTTTCGCAAAAAATCATGGGGTACCCCCTTATAAAAAAATTAAAAATTGGCGAAAATTTTATTTTTCCAAAATTACACGGAAAGTTTGATGGATTTATAGCAAATTTTGTTATCTGTTCAAAACAGTATGAATTTTTGGTGTAGGACCATTTTTAGCCAAGTTACAGCAAAAAAACCAAAAGAAAATATTCCAATTTTTGTCAAAAACTGAAATCGCGAATTTCCAAAAAAAAACCAAACCCGTTTTTTCGCTAAAACGTTGCAGTTTTTTCGCTATAACAAAGCAAATACTGATTCAAAGTATGGATTGTCATACCTTTCTGAACTCGTTATTAAATTTCCTAACGATTGGCATTTAAATCTTGACAATTTAATCATTTTTAATTTTTCGCAAAAAATCATGGGGTACCCCCTTATAAAAAAATTAAAAATTGGCGAAAATTTTATTTTTCCAAAATTACACGGAAAGTTTGATGGATTTATAGCAAATTTTGTTATCTGTTCAAAACAGTATGAATTTTTGGTGTAGGACCATTTTTAGCCAAGTTACAGCAAAAAAACCAAAAGAAAATATTCCAATTTTTGTCAAAAACTGAAATCGCGAATTTCCAAAAAAAAACCAAACCCGTTTTTTCGCTAAAACGTTGCAGTTTTTTCGCTATAACAAAGCAAATACTGATTCAAAGTATGGATTGTCATACCTTTCTGAACTCGTTATTAAATTTCCTAACGATTGGCATTTAAATCTTGACAATTTAATCATTTTTAATTTTTCGCAAAAAATCATGGGGTACCCCCTTATAAAAAAATTAAAAATTGGCGAAAATTTTATTTTTCCAAAATTACACGGAAAGTTTGATGGATTTATAGCAAATTTTGTTATCTGTTCAAAACAGTATGAATTTTTGGTGTAGGACCATTTTTAGCCAAGTTACAGCAAAAAAACCAAAAGAAAATATTCCAATTTTTGTCAAAAACTGAAATCGCGAATTTCCAAAAAAAAACCAAACCCGTTTTTTCGCTAAAACGTTGCAGTTTTTTCGCTATAACAAAGCAAATACTGATTCAAAGTATGGATTGTCATACCTTTCTGAACTCGTTATTAAATTTCCTAACGATTGGCATTTAAATCTTGACAATTTAATCATTTTTAATTTTTCGCAAAAAATCATGGGGTACCCCCTTATAAAAAAATTAAAAATTGGCGAAAATTTTATTTTTCCAAAATTACACGGAAAGTTTGATGGATTTATAGCAAATTTTGTTATCTGTTCAAAACAGTATGAATTTTTGGTGTAGGACCATTTTTAGCCAAGTTACAGCAAAAAAACCAAAAGAAAATATTCCAATTTTTGTCAAAAACTGAAATCGCGAATTTCCAAAAAAAAACCAAACCCGTTTTTTCGCTAAAACGTTGCAGTTTTTTCGCTATAACAAAGCAAATACTGATTCAAAGTATGGATTGTCATACCTTTCTGAACTCGTTATTAAATTTCCTAACGATTGGCATTTAAATCTTGACAATTTAATCATTTTTAATTTTTCGCAAAAAATCATGGGGTACCCCCTTATAAAAAAATTAAAAATTGGCGAAAATTTTATTTTTCCAAAATTACACGGAAAGTTTGATGGATTTATAGCAAATTTTGTTATCTGTTCAAAACAGTATGAATTTTTGGTGTAGGACCATTTTTAGCCAAGTTACAGCAAAAAAACCAAAAGAAAATATTCCAATTTTTGTCAAAAACTGAAATCGCGAATTTCCAAAAAAAAACCAAACCCGTTTTTTCGCTAAAACGTTGCAGTTTTTTCGCTATAACAAAGCAAATACTGATTCAAAGTATGGATTGTCATACCTTTCTGAACTCGTTATTAAATTTCCTAACGATTGGCATTTAAATCTTGACAATTTAATCATTTTTAATTTTTCGCAAAAAATCATGGGGTACCCCCTTATAAAAAAATTAAAAATTGGCGAAAATTTTATTTTTCCAAAATTACACGGAAAGTTTGATGGATTTATAGCAAATTTTGTTATCTGTTCAAAACAGTATGAATTTTTGGTGTAGGACCATTTTTAGCCAAGTTACAGCAAAAAAACCAAAAGAAAATATTCCAATTTTTGTCAAAAACTGAAATCGCGAATTTCCAAAAAAAAACCAAACCCGTTTTTTCGCTAAAACGTTGCAGTTTTTTCGCTATAACAAAGCAAATACTGATTCAAAGTATGGATTGTCATACCTTTCTGAACTCGTTATTAAATTTCCTAACGATTGGCATTTAAATCTTGACAATTTAATCATTTTTAATTTTTCGCAAAAAATCATGGGGTACCCCCTTATAAAAAAATTAAAAATTGGCGAAAATTTTATTTTTCCAAAATTACACGGAAAGTTTGATGGATTTATAGCAAATTTTGTTATCTGTTCAAAACAGTATGAATTTTTGGTGTAGGACCATTTTTAGCCAAGTTACAGCAAAAAAACCAAAAGAAAATATTCCAATTTTTGTCAAAAACTGAAATCGCGAATTTCCAAAAAAAAACCAAACCCGTTTTTTCGCTAAAACGTTGCAGTTTTTTCGCTATAACAAAGCAAATACTGATTCAAAGTATGGATTGTCATACCTTTCTGAACTCGTTATTAAATTTCCTAACGATTGGCATTTAAATCTTGACAATTTAATCATTTTTAATTTTTCGCAAAAAATCATGGGGTACCCCCTTATAAAAAAATTAAAAATTGGCGAAAATTTTATTTTTCCAAAATTACACGGAAAGTTTGATGGATTTATAGCAAATTTTGTTATCTGTTCAAAACAGTATGAATTTTTGGTGTAGGACCATTTTTAGCCAAGTTACAGCAAAAAAACCAAAAGAAAATATTCCAATTTTTGTCAAAAACTGAAATCGCGAATTTCCAAAAAAAAACCAAACCCGTTTTTTCGCTAAAACGTTGCAGTTTTTTCGCTATAACAAAGCAAATACTGATTCAAAGTATGGATTGTCATACCTTTCTGAACTCGTTATTAAATTTCCTAACGATTGGCATTTAAATCTTGACAATTTAATCATTTTTAATTTTTCGCAAAAAATCATGGGGTACCCCCTTATAAAAAAATTAAAAATTGGCGAAAATTTTATTTTTCCAAAATTACACGGAAAGTTTGATGGATTTATAGCAAATTTTGTTATCTGTTCAAAACAGTATGAATTTTTGGTGTAGGACCATTTTTAGCCAAGTTACAGCAAAAAAACCAAAAGAAAATATTCCAATTTTTGTCAAAAACTGAAATCGCGAATTTCCAAAAAAAAACCAAACCCGTTTTTTCGCTAAAACGTTGCAGTTTTTTCGCTATAACAAAGCAAATACTGATTCAAAGTATGGATTGTCATACCTTTCTGAACTCGTTATTAAATTTCCTAACGATTGGCATTTAAATCTTGACAATTTAATCATTTTTAATTTTTCGCAAAAAATCATGGGGTACCCCCTTATAAAAAAATTAAAAATTGGCGAAAATTTTATTTTTCCAAAATTACACGGAAAGTTTGATGGATTTATAGCAAATTTTGTTATCTGTTCAAAACAGTATGAATTTTTGGTGTAGGACCATTTTTAGCCAAGTTACAGCAAAAAAACCAAAAGAAAATATTCCAATTTTTGTCAAAAACTGAAATCGCGAATTTCCAAAAAAAAACCAAACCCGTTTTTTCGCTAAAACGTTGCAGTTTTTTCGCTATAACAAAGCAAATACTGATTCAAAGTATGGATTGTCATACCTTTCTGAACTCGTTATTAAATTTCCTAACGATTGGCATTTAAATCTTGACAATTTAATCATTTTTAATTTTTCGCAAAAAATCATGGGGTACCCCCTTATAAAAAAATTAAAAATTGGCGAAAATTTTATTTTTCCAAAATTACACGGAAAGTTTGATGGATTTATAGCAAATTTTGTTATCTGTTCAAAACAGTATGAATTTTTGGTGTAGGACCATTTTTAGCCAAGTTACAGCAAAAAAACCAAAAGAAAATATTCCAATTTTTGTCAAAAACTGAAATCGCGAATTTCCAAAAAAAAACCAAACCCGTTTTTTCGCTAAAACGTTGCAGTTTTTTCGCTATAACAAAGCAAATACTGATTCAAAGTATGGATTGTCATACCTTTCTGAACTCGTTATTAAATTTCCTAACGATTGGCATTTAAATCTTGACAATTTAATCATTTTTAATTTTTCGCAAAAAATCATGGGGTACCCCCTTATAAAAAAATTAAAAATTGGCGAAAATTTTATTTTTCCAAAATTACACGGAAAGTTTGATGGATTTATAGCAAATTTTGTTATCTGTTCAAAACAGTATGAATTTTTGGTGTAGGACCATTTTTAGCCAAGTTACAGCAAAAAAACCAAAAGAAAATATTCCAATTTTTGTCAAAAACTGAAATCGCGAATTTCCAAAAAAAAACCAAACCCGTTTTTTCGCTAAAACGTTGCAGTTTTTTCGCTATAACAAAGCAAATACTGATTCAAAGTATGGATTGTCATACCTTTCTGAACTCGTTATTAAATTTCCTAACGATTGGCATTTAAATCTTGACAATTTAATCATTTTTAATTTTTCGCAAAAAATCATGGGGTACCCCCTTATAAAAAAATTAAAAATTGGCGAAAATTTTATTTTTCCAAAATTACACGGAAAGTTTGATGGATTTATAGCAAATTTTGTTATCTGTTCAAAACAGTATGAATTTTTGGTGTAGGACCATTTTTAGCCAAGTTACAGCAAAAAAACCAAAAGAAAATATTCCAATTTTTGTCAAAAACTGAAATCGCGAATTTCCAAAAAAAAACCAAACCCGTTTTTTCGCTAAAACGTTGCAGTTTTTTCGCTATAACAAAGCAAATACTGATTCAAAGTATGGATTGTCATACCTTTCTGAACTCGTTATTAAATTTCCTAACGATTGGCATTTAAATCTTGACAATTTAATCATTTTTAATTTTTCGCAAAAAATCATGGGGTACCCCCTTATAAAAAAATTAAAAATTGGCGAAAATTTTATTTTTCCAAAATTACACGGAAAGTTTGATGGATTTATAGCAAATTTTGTTATCTGTTCAAAACAGTATGAATTTTTGGTGTAGGACCATTTTTAGCCAAGTTACAGCAAAAAAACCAAAAGAAAATATTCCAATTTTTGTCAAAAACTGAAATCGCGAATTTCCAAAAAAAAACCAAACCCGTTTTTTCGCTAAAACGTTGCAGTTTTTTCGCTATAACAAAGCAAATACTGATTCAAAGTATGGATTGTCATACCTTTCTGAACTCGTTATTAAATTTCCTAACGATTGGCATTTAAATCTTGACAATTTAATCATTTTTAATTTTTCGCAAAAAATCATGGGGTACCCCCTTATAAAAAAATTAAAAATTGGCGAAAATTTTATTTTTCCAAAATTACACGGAAAGTTTGATGGATTTATAGCAAATTTTGTTATCTGTTCAAAACAGTATGAATTTTTGGTGTAGGACCATTTTTAGCCAAGTTACAGCAAAAAAACCAAAAGAAAATATTCCAATTTTTGTCAAAAACTGAAATCGCGAATTTCCAAAAAAAAACCAAACCCGTTTTTTCGCTAAAACGTTGCAGTTTTTTCGCTATAACAAAGCAAATACTGATTCAAAGTATGGATTGTCATACCTTTCTGAACTCGTTATTAAATTTCCTAACGATTGGCATTTAAATCTTGACAATTTAATCATTTTTAATTTTTCGCAAAAAATCATGGGGTACCCCCTTATAAAAAAATTAAAAATTGGCGAAAATTTTATTTTTCCAAAATTACACGGAAAGTTTGATGGATTTATAGCAAATTTTGTTATCTGTTCAAAACAGTATGAATTTTTGGTGTAGGACCATTTTTAGCCAAGTTACAGCAAAAAAACCAAAAGAAAATATTCCAATTTTTGTCAAAAACTGAAATCGCGAATTTCCAAAAAAAAACCAAACCCGTTTTTTCGCTAAAACGTTGCAGTTTTTTCGCTATAACAAAGCAAATACTGATTCAAAGTATGGATTGTCATACCTTTCTGAACTCGTTATTAAATTTCCTAACGATTGGCATTTAAATCTTGACAATTTAATCATTTTTAATTTTTCGCAAAAAATCATGGGGTACCCCCTTATAAAAAAATTAAAAATTGGCGAAAATTTTATTTTTCCAAAATTACACGGAAAGTTTGATGGATTTATAGCAAATTTTGTTATCTGTTCAAAACAGTATGAATTTTTGGTGTAGGACCATTTTTAGCCAAGTTACAGCAAAAAAACCAAAAGAAAATATTCCAATTTTTGTCAAAAACTGAAATCGCGAATTTCCAAAAAAAAACCAAACCCGTTTTTTCGCTAAAACGTTGCAGTTTTTTCGCTATAACAAAGCAAATACTGATTCAAAGTATGGATTGTCATACCTTTCTGAACTCGTTATTAAATTTCCTAACGATTGGCATTTAAATCTTGACAATTTAATCATTTTTAATTTTTCGCAAAAAATCATGGGGTACCCCCTTATAAAAAAATTAAAAATTGGCGAAAATTTTATTTTTCCAAAATTACACGGAAAGTTTGATGGATTTATAGCAAATTTTGTTATCTGTTCAAAACAGTATGAATTTTTGGTGTAGGACCATTTTTAGCCAAGTTACAGCAAAAAAACCAAAAGAAAATATTCCAATTTTTGTCAAAAACTGAAATCGCGAATTTCCAAAAAAAAACCAAACCCGTTTTTTCGCTAAAACGTTGCAGTTTTTTCGCTATAACAAAGCAAATACTGATTCAAAGTATGGATTGTCATACCTTTCTGAACTCGTTATTAAATTTCCTAACGATTGGCATTTAAATCTTGACAATTTAATCATTTTTAATTTTTCGCAAAAAATCATGGGGTACCCCCTTATAAAAAAATTAAAAATTGGCGAAAATTTTATTTTTCCAAAATTACACGGAAAGTTTGATGGATTTATAGCAAATTTTGTTATCTGTTCAAAACAGTATGAATTTTTGGTGTAGGACCATTTTTAGCCAAGTTACAGCAAAAAAACCAAAAGAAAATATTCCAATTTTTGTCAAAAACTGAAATCGCGAATTTCCAAAAAAAAACCAAACCCGTTTTTTCGCTAAAACGTTGCAGTTTTTTCGCTATAACAAAGCAAATACTGATTCAAAGTATGGATTGTCATACCTTTCTGAACTCGTTATTAAATTTCCTAACGATTGGCATTTAAATCTTGACAATTTAATCATTTTTAATTTTTCGCAAAAAATCATGGGGTACCCCCTTATAAAAAAATTAAAAATTGGCGAAAATTTTATTTTTCCAAAATTACACGGAAAGTTTGATGGATTTATAGCAAATTTTGTTATCTGTTCAAAACAGTATGAATTTTTGGTGTAGGACCATTTTTAGCCAAGTTACAGCAAAAAAACCAAAAGAAAATATTCCAATTTTTGTCAAAAACTGAAATCGCGAATTTCCAAAAAAAAACCAAACCCGTTTTTTCGCTAAAACGTTGCAGTTTTTTCGCTATAACAAAGCAAATACTGATTCAAAGTATGGATTGTCATACCTTTCTGAACTCGTTATTAAATTTCCTAACGATTGGCATTTAAATCTTGACAATTTAATCATTTTTAATTTTTCGCAAAAAATCATGGGGTACCCCCTTATAAAAAAATTAAAAATTGGCGAAAATTTTATTTTTCCAAAATTACACGGAAAGTTTGATGGATTTATAGCAAATTTTGTTATCTGTTCAAAACAGTATGAATTTTTGGTGTAGGACCATTTTTAGCCAAGTTACAGCAAAAAAACCAAAAGAAAATATTCCAATTTTTGTCAAAAACTGAAATCGCGAATTTCCAAAAAAAAACCAAACCCGTTTTTTCGCTAAAACGTTGCAGTTTTTTCGCTATAACAAAGCAAATACTGATTCAAAGTATGGATTGTCATACCTTTCTGAACTCGTTATTAAATTTCCTAACGATTGGCATTTAAATCTTGACAATTTAATCATTTTTAATTTTTCGCAAAAAATCATGGGGTACCCCCTTATAAAAAAATTAAAAATTGGCGAAAATTTTATTTTTCCAAAATTACACGGAAAGTTTGATGGATTTATAGCAAATTTTGTTATCTGTTCAAAACAGTATGAATTTTTGGTGTAGGACCATTTTTAGCCAAGTTACAGCAAAAAAACCAAAAGAAAATATTCCAATTTTTGTCAAAAACTGAAATCGCGAATTTCCAAAAAAAAACCAAACCCGTTTTTTCGCTAAAACGTTGCAGTTTTTTCGCTATAACAAAGCAAATACTGATTCAAAGTATGGATTGTCATACCTTTCTGAACTCGTTATTAAATTTCCTAACGATTGGCATTTAAATCTTGACAATTTAATCATTTTTAATTTTTCGCAAAAAATCATGGGGTACCCCCTTATAAAAAAATTAAAAATTGGCGAAAATTTTATTTTTCCAAAATTACACGGAAAGTTTGATGGATTTATAGCAAATTTTGTTATCTGTTCAAAACAGTATGAATTTTTGGTGTAGGACCATTTTTAGCCAAGTTACAGCAAAAAAACCAAAAGAAAATATTCCAATTTTTGTCAAAAACTGAAATCGCGAATTTCCAAAAAAAAACCAAACCCGTTTTTTCGCTAAAACGTTGCAGTTTTTTCGCTATAACAAAGCAAATACTGATTCAAAGTATGGATTGTCATACCTTTCTGAACTCGTTATTAAATTTCCTAACGATTGGCATTTAAATCTTGACAATTTAATCATTTTTAATTTTTCGCAAAAAATCATGGGGTACCCCCTTATAAAAAAATTAAAAATTGGCGAAAATTTTATTTTTCCAAAATTACACGGAAAGTTTGATGGATTTATAGCAAATTTTGTTATCTGTTCAAAACAGTATGAATTTTTGGTGTAGGACCATTTTTAGCCAAGTTACAGCAAAAAAACCAAAAGAAAATATTCCAATTTTTGTCAAAAACTGAAATCGCGAATTTCCAAAAAAAAACCAAACCCGTTTTTTCGCTAAAACGTTGCAGTTTTTTCGCTATAACAAAGCAAATACTGATTCAAAGTATGGATTGTCATACCTTTCTGAACTCGTTATTAAATTTCCTAACGATTGGCATTTAAATCTTGACAATTTAATCATTTTTAATTTTTCGCAAAAAATCATGGGGTACCCCCTTATAAAAAAATTAAAAATTGGCGAAAATTTTATTTTTCCAAAATTACACGGAAAGTTTGATGGATTTATAGCAAATTTTGTTATCTGTTCAAAACAGTATGAATTTTTGGTGTAGGACCATTTTTAGCCAAGTTACAGCAAAAAAACCAAAAGAAAATATTCCAATTTTTGTCAAAAACTGAAATCGCGAATTTCCAAAAAAAAACCAAACCCGTTTTTTCGCTAAAACGTTGCAGTTTTTTCGCTATAACAAAGCAAATACTGATTCAAAGTATGGATTGTCATACCTTTCTGAACTCGTTATTAAATTTCCTAACGATTGGCATTTAAATCTTGACAATTTAATCATTTTTAATTTTTCGCAAAAAATCATGGGGTACCCCCTTATAAAAAAATTAAAAATTGGCGAAAATTTTATTTTTCCAAAATTACACGGAAAGTTTGATGGATTTATAGCAAATTTTGTTATCTGTTCAAAACAGTATGAATTTTTGGTGTAGGACCATTTTTAGCCAAGTTACAGCAAAAAAACCAAAAGAAAATATTCCAATTTTTGTCAAAAACTGAAATCGCGAATTTCCAAAAAAAAACCAAACCCGTTTTTTCGCTAAAACGTTGCAGTTTTTTCGCTATAACAAAGCAAATACTGATTCAAAGTATGGATTGTCATACCTTTCTGAACTCGTTATTAAATTTCCTAACGATTGGCATTTAAATCTTGACAATTTAATCATTTTTAATTTTTCGCAAAAAATCATGGGGTACCCCCTTATAAAAAAATTAAAAATTGGCGAAAATTTTATTTTTCCAAAATTACACGGAAAGTTTGATGGATTTATAGCAAATTTTGTTATCTGTTCAAAACAGTATGAATTTTTGGTGTAGGACCATTTTTAGCCAAGTTACAGCAAAAAAACCAAAAGAAAATATTCCAATTTTTGTCAAAAACTGAAATCGCGAATTTCCAAAAAAAAACCAAACCCGTTTTTTCGCTAAAACGTTGCAGTTTTTTCGCTATAACAAAGCAAATACTGATTCAAAGTATGGATTGTCATACCTTTCTGAACTCGTTATTAAATTTCCTAACGATTGGCATTTAAATCTTGACAATTTAATCATTTTTAATTTTTCGCAAAAAATCATGGGGTACCCCCTTATAAAAAAATTAAAAATTGGCGAAAATTTTATTTTTCCAAAATTACACGGAAAGTTTGATGGATTTATAGCAAATTTTGTTATCTGTTCAAAACAGTATGAATTTTTGGTGTAGGACCATTTTTAGCCAAGTTACAGCAAAAAAACCAAAAGAAAATATTCCAATTTTTGTCAAAAACTGAAATCGCGAATTTCCAAAAAAAAACCAAACCCGTTTTTTCGCTAAAACGTTGCAGTTTTTTCGCTATAACAAAGCAAATACTGATTCAAAGTATGGATTGTCATACCTTTCTGAACTCGTTATTAAATTTCCTAACGATTGGCATTTAAATCTTGACAATTTAATCATTTTTAATTTTTCGCAAAAAATCATGGGGTACCCCCTTATAAAAAAATTAAAAATTGGCGAAAATTTTATTTTTCCAAAATTACACGGAAAGTTTGATGGATTTATAGCAAATTTTGTTATCTGTTCAAAACAGTATGAATTTTTGGTGTAGGACCATTTTTAGCCAAGTTACAGCAAAAAAACCAAAAGAAAATATTCCAATTTTTGTCAAAAACTGAAATCGCGAATTTCCAAAAAAAAACCAAACCCGTTTTTTCGCTAAAACGTTGCAGTTTTTTCGCTATAACAAAGCAAATACTGATTCAAAGTATGGATTGTCATACCTTTCTGAACTCGTTATTAAATTTCCTAACGATTGGCATTTAAATCTTGACAATTTAATCATTTTTAATTTTTCGCAAAAAATCATGGGGTACCCCCTTATAAAAAAATTAAAAATTGGCGAAAATTTTATTTTTCCAAAATTACACGGAAAGTTTGATGGATTTATAGCAAATTTTGTTATCTGTTCAAAACAGTATGAATTTTTGGTGTAGGACCATTTTTAGCCAAGTTACAGCAAAAAAACCAAAAGAAAATATTCCAATTTTTGTCAAAAACTGAAATCGCGAATTTCCAAAAAAAAACCAAACCCGTTTTTTCGCTAAAACGTTGCAGTTTTTTCGCTATAACAAAGCAAATACTGATTCAAAGTATGGATTGTCATACCTTTCTGAACTCGTTATTAAATTTCCTAACGATTGGCATTTAAATCTTGACAATTTAATCATTTTTAATTTTTCGCAAAAAATCATGGGGTACCCCCTTATAAAAAAATTAAAAATTGGCGAAAATTTTATTTTTCCAAAATTACACGGAAAGTTTGATGGATTTATAGCAAATTTTGTTATCTGTTCAAAACAGTATGAATTTTTGGTGTAGGACCATTTTTAGCCAAGTTACAGCAAAAAAACCAAAAGAAAATATTCCAATTTTTGTCAAAAACTGAAATCGCGAATTTCCAAAAAAAAACCAAACCCGTTTTTTCGCTAAAACGTTGCAGTTTTTTCGCTATAACAAAGCAAATACTGATTCAAAGTATGGATTGTCATACCTTTCTGAACTCGTTATTAAATTTCCTAACGATTGGCATTTAAATCTTGACAATTTAATCATTTTTAATTTTTCGCAAAAAATCATGGGGTACCCCCTTATAAAAAAATTAAAAATTGGCGAAAATTTTATTTTTCCAAAATTACACGGAAAGTTTGATGGATTTATAGCAAATTTTGTTATCTGTTCAAAACAGTATGAATTTTTGGTGTAGGACCATTTTTAGCCAAGTTACAGCAAAAAAACCAAAAGAAAATATTCCAATTTTTGTCAAAAACTGAAATCGCGAATTTCCAAAAAAAAACCAAACCCGTTTTTTCGCTAAAACGTTGCAGTTTTTTCGCTATAACAAAGCAAATACTGATTCAAAGTATGGATTGTCATACCTTTCTGAACTCGTTATTAAATTTCCTAACGATTGGCATTTAAATCTTGACAATTTAATCATTTTTAATTTTTCGCAAAAAATCATGGGGTACCCCCTTATAAAAAAATTAAAAATTGGCGAAAATTTTATTTTTCCAAAATTACACGGAAAGTTTGATGGATTTATAGCAAATTTTGTTATCTGTTCAAAACAGTATGAATTTTTGGTGTAGGACCATTTTTAGCCAAGTTACAGCAAAAAAACCAAAAGAAAATATTCCAATTTTTGTCAAAAACTGAAATCGCGAATTTCCAAAAAAAAACCAAACCCGTTTTTTCGCTATAAAACAAAGATTGGGATTGTCATACCTTTCTGAACTCGTTATTAAATTTCCTAACGATTGGCATTTAAATCTTGACAATTTAATCATTTTTAATTTTTCGCAAAAAATCATGGGGTACCCCCTTATAAAAAAATTAAAAATTGGCGAAAATTTTATTTTTCCAAAATTACACGGAAAGTTTGATGGATTTATAGCAAATTTTGTTATCTGTTCAAAACAGTATGAATTTTTGGTGTAGGACCATTTTTAGCCAAGTTACAGCAAAAAAACCAAAAGAAAATATTCCAATTTTTGTCAAAAACTGAAATCGCGAATTTCCAAAAAAAAACCAAACCCGTTTTTTCGCTAAAACGTTGCAGTTTTTTCGCTATAACAAAGCAAATACTGATTCAAAGTATGGATTGTCATACCTTTCTGAACTCGTTATTAAATTTCCTAACGATTGGCATTTAAATCTTGACAATTTAATCATTTTTAATTTTTCGCAAAAAATCATGGGGTACCCCCTTATAAAAAAATTAAAAATTGGCGAAAATTTTATTTTTCCAAAATTACACGGAAAGTTTGATGGATTTATAGCAAATTTTGTTATCTGTTCAAAACAGTATGAATTTTTGGTGTAGGACCATTTTTAGCCAAGTTACAGCAAAAAAACCAAAAGAAAATATTCCAATTTTTGTCAAAAACTGAAATCGCGAATTTCCAAAAAAAAACCAAACCCGTTTTTTCGCTAAAACGTTGCAGTTTTTTCGCTATAACAAAGCAAATACTGATTCAAAGTATGGATTGTCATACCTTTCTGAACTCGTTATTAAATTTCCTAACGATTGGCATTTAAATCTTGACAATTTAATCATTTTTAATTTTTCGCAAAAAATCATGGGGTACCCCCTTATAAAAAAATTAAAAATTGGCGAAAATTTTATTTTTCCAAAATTACACGGAAAGTTTGATGGATTTATAGCAAATTTTGTTATCTGTTCAAAACAGTATGAATTTTTGGTGTAGGACCATTTTTAGCCAAGTTACAGCAAAAAAACCAAAAGAAAATATTCCAATTTTTGTCAAAAACTGAAATCGCGAATTTCCAAAAAAAAACCAAACCCGTTTTTTCGCTAAAACGTTGCAGTTTTTTCGCTATAACAAAGCAAATACTGATTCAAAGTATGGATTGTCATACCTTTCTGAACTCGTTATTAAATTTCCTAACGATTGGCATTTAAATCTTGACAATTTAATCATTTTTAATTTTTCGCAAAAAATCATGGGGTACCCCCTTATAAAAAAATTAAAAATTGGCGAAAATTTTATTTTTCCAAAATTACACGGAAAGTTTGATGGATTTATAGCAAATTTTGTTATCTGTTCAAAACAGTATGAATTTTTGGTGTAGGACCATTTTTAGCCAAGTTACAGCAAAAAAACCAAAAGAAAATATTCCAATTTTTGTCAAAAACTGAAATCGCGAATTTCCAAAAAAAAACCAAACCCGTTTTTTCGCTAAAACGTTGCAGTTTTTTCGCTATAACAAAGCAAATACTGATTCAAAGTATGGATTGTCATACCTTTCTGAACTCGTTATTAAATTTCCTAACGATTGGCATTTAAATCTTGACAATTTAATCATTTTTAATTTTTCGCAAAAAATCATGGGGTACCCCCTTATAAAAAAATTAAAAATTGGCGAAAATTTTATTTTTCCAAAATTACACGGAAAGTTTGATGGATTTATAGCAAATTTTGTTATCTGTTCAAAACAGTATGAATTTTTGGTGTAGGACCATTTTTAGCCAAGTTACAGCAAAAAAACCAAAAGAAAATATTCCAATTTTTGTCAAAAACTGAAATCGCGAATTTCCAAAAAAAAACCAAACCCGTTTTTTCGCTAAAACGTTGCAGTTTTTTCGCTATAACAAAGCAAATACTGATTCAAAGTATGGATTGTCATACCTTTCTGAACTCGTTATTAAATTTCCTAACGATTGGCATTTAAATCTTGACAATTTAATCATTTTTAATTTTTCGCAAAAAATCATGGGGTACCCCCTTATAAAAAAATTAAAAATTGGCGAAAATTTTATTTTTCCAAAATTACACGGAAAGTTTGATGGATTTATAGCAAATTTTGTTATCTGTTCAAAACAGTATGAATTTTTGGTGTAGGACCATTTTTAGCCAAGTTACAGCAAAAAAACCAAAAGAAAATATTCCAATTTTTGTCAAAAACTGAAATCGCGAATTTCCAAAAAAAAACCAAACCCGTTTTTTCGCTAAAACGTTGCAGTTTTTTCGCTATAACAAAGCAAATACTGATTCAAAGTATGGATTGTCATACCTTTCTGAACTCGTTATTAAATTTCCTAACGATTGGCATTTAAATCTTGACAATTTAATCATTTTTAATTTTTCGCAAAAAATCATGGGGTACCCCCTTATAAAAAAATTAAAAATTGGCGAAAATTTTATTTTTCCAAAATTACACGGAAAGTTTGATGGATTTATAGCAAATTTTGTTATCTGTTCAAAACAGTATGAATTTTTGGTGTAGGACCATTTTTAGCCAAGTTACAGCAAAAAAACCAAAAGAAAATATTCCAATTTTTGTCAAAAACTGAAATCGCGAATTTCCAAAAAAAAACCAAACCCGTTTTTTCGCTAAAACGTTGCAGTTTTTTCGCTATAACAAAGCAAATACTGATTCAAAGTATGGATTGTCATACCTTTCTGAACTCGTTATTAAATTTCCTAACGATTGGCATTTAAATCTTGACAATTTAATCATTTTTAATTTTTCGCAAAAAATCATGGGGTACCCCCTTATAAAAAAATTAAAAATTGGCGAAAATTTTATTTTTCCAAAATTACACGGAAAGTTTGATGGATTTATAGCAAATTTTGTTATCTGTTCAAAACAGTATGAATTTTTGGTGTAGGACCATTTTTAGCCAAGTTACAGCAAAAAAACCAAAAGAAAATATTCCAATTTTTGTCAAAAACTGAAATCGCGAATTTCCAAAAAAAAACCAAACCCGTTTTTTCGCTAAAACGTTGCAGTTTTTTCGCTATAACAAAGCAAATACTGATTCAAAGTATGGATTGTCATACCTTTCTGAACTCGTTATTAAATTTCCTAACGATTGGCATTTAAATCTTGACAATTTAATCATTTTTAATTTTTCGCAAAAAATCATGGGGTACCCCCTTATAAAAAAATTAAAAATTGGCGAAAATTTTATTTTTCCAAAATTACACGGAAAGTTTGATGGATTTATAGCAAATTTTGTTATCTGTTCAAAACAGTATGAATTTTTGGTGTAGGACCATTTTTAGCCAAGTTACAGCAAAAAAACCAAAAGAAAATATTCCAATTTTTGTCAAAAACTGAAATCGCGAATTTCCAAAAAAAAACCAAACCCGTTTTTTCGCTAAAACGTTGCAGTTTTTTCGCTATAACAAAGCAAATACTGATTCAAAGTATGGATTGTCATACCTTTCTGAACTCGTTATTAAATTTCCTAACGATTGGCATTTAAATCTTGACAATTTAATCATTTTTAATTTTTCGCAAAAAATCATGGGGTACCCCCTTATAAAAAAATTAAAAATTGGCGAAAATTTTATTTTTCCAAAATTACACGGAAAGTTTGATGGATTTATAGCAAATTTTGTTATCTGTTCAAAACAGTATGAATTTTTGGTGTAGGACCATTTTTAGCCAAGTTACAGCAAAAAAACCAAAAGAAAATATTCCAATTTTTGTCAAAAACTGAAATCGCGAATTTCCAAAAAAAAACCAAACCCGTTTTTTCGCTAAAACGTTGCAGTTTTTTCGCTATAACAAAGCAAATACTGATTCAAAGTATGGATTGTCATACCTTTCTGAACTCGTTATTAAATTTCCTAACGATTGGCATTTAAATCTTGACAATTTAATCATTTTTAATTTTTCGCAAAAAATCATGGGGTACCCCCTTATAAAAAAATTAAAAATTGGCGAAAATTTTATTTTTCCAAAATTACACGGAAAGTTTGATGGATTTATAGCAAATTTTGTTATCTGTTCAAAACAGTATGAATTTTTGGTGTAGGACCATTTTTAGCCAAGTTACAGCAAAAAAACCAAAAGAAAATATTCCAATTTTTGTCAAAAACTGAAATCGCGAATTTCCAAAAAAAAACCAAACCCGTTTTTTCGCTAAAACGTTGCAGTTTTTTCGCTATAACAAAGCAAATACTGATTCAAAGTATGGATTGTCATACCTTTCTGAACTCGTTATTAAATTTCCTAACGATTGGCATTTAAATCTTGACAATTTAATCATTTTTAATTTTTCGCAAAAAATCATGGGGTACCCCCTTATAAAAAAATTAAAAATTGGCGAAAATTTTATTTTTCCAAAATTACACGGAAAGTTTGATGGATTTATAGCAAATTTTGTTATCTGTTCAAAACAGTATGAATTTTTGGTGTAGGACCATTTTTAGCCAAGTTACAGCAAAAAAACCAAAAGAAAATATTCCAATTTTTGTCAAAAACTGAAATCGCGAATTTCCAAAAAAAAACCAAACCCGTTTTTTCGCTAAAACGTTGCAGTTTTTTCGCTATAACAAAGCAAATACTGATTCAAAGTATGGATTGTCATACCTTTCTGAACTCGTTATTAAATTTCCTAACGATTGGCATTTAAATCTTGACAATTTAATCATTTTTAATTTTTCGCAAAAAATCATGGGGTACCCCCTTATAAAAAAATTAAAAATTGGCGAAAATTTTATTTTTCCAAAATTACACGGAAAGTTTGATGGATTTATAGCAAATTTTGTTATCTGTTCAAAACAGTATGAATTTTTGGTGTAGGACCATTTTTAGCCAAGTTACAGCAAAAAAACCAAAAGAAAATATTCCAATTTTTGTCAAAAACTGAAATCGCGAATTTCCAAAAAAAAACCAAACCCGTTTTTTCGCTAAAACGTTGCAGTTTTTTCGCTATAACAAAGCAAATACTGATTCAAAGTATGGATTGTCATACCTTTCTGAACTCGTTATTAAATTTCCTAACGATTGGCATTTAAATCTTGACAATTTAATCATTTTTAATTTTTCGCAAAAAATCATGGGGTACCCCCTTATAAAAAAATTAAAAATTGGCGAAAATTTTATTTTTCCAAAATTACACGGAAAGTTTGATGGATTTATAGCAAATTTTGTTATCTGTTCAAAACAGTATGAATTTTTGGTGTAGGACCATTTTTAGCCAAGTTACAGCAAAAAAACCAAAAGAAAATATTCCAATTTTTGTCAAAAACTGAAATCGCGAATTTCCAAAAAAAAACCAAACCCGTTTTTTCGCTAAAACGTTGCAGTTTTTTCGCTATAACAAAGCAAATACTGATTCAAAGTATGGATTGTCATACCTTTCTGAACTCGTTATTAAATTTCCTAACGATTGGCATTTAAATCTTGACAATTTAATCATTTTTAATTTTTCGCAAAAAATCATGGGGTACCCCCTTATAAAAAAATTAAAAATTGGCGAAAATTTTATTTTTCCAAAATTACACGGAAAGTTTGATGGATTTATAGCAAATTTTGTTATCTGTTCAAAACAGTATGAATTTTTGGTGTAGGACCATTTTTAGCCAAGTTACAGCAAAAAAACCAAAAGAAAATATTCCAATTTTTGTCAAAAACTGAAATCGCGAATTTCCAAAAAAAAACCAAACCCGTTTTTTCGCTAAAACGTTGCAGTTTTTTCGCTATAACAAAGCAAATACTGATTCAAAGTATGGATTGTCATACCTTTCTGAACTCGTTATTAAATTTCCTAACGATTGGCATTTAAATCTTGACAATTTAATCATTTTTAATTTTTCGCAAAAAATCATGGGGTACCCCCTTATAAAAAAATTAAAAATTGGCGAAAATTTTATTTTTCCAAAATTACACGGAAAGTTTGATGGATTTATAGCAAATTTTGTTATCTGTTCAAAACAGTATGAATTTTTGGTGTAGGACCATTTTTAGCCAAGTTACAGCAAAAAAACCAAAAGAAAATATTCCAATTTTTGTCAAAAACTGAAATCGCGAATTTCCAAAAAAAAACCAAACCCGTTTTTTCGCTAAAACGTTGCAGTTTTTTCGCTATAACAAAGCAAATACTGATTCAAAGTATGGATTGTCATACCTTTCTGAACTCGTTATTAAATTTCCTAACGATTGGCATTTAAATCTTGACAATTTAATCATTTTTAATTTTTCGCAAAAAATCATGGGGTACCCCCTTATAAAAAAATTAAAAATTGGCGAAAATTTTATTTTTCCAAAATTACACGGAAAGTTTGATGGATTTATAGCAAATTTTGTTATCTGTTCAAAACAGTATGAATTTTTGGTGTAGGACCATTTTTAGCCAAGTTACAGCAAAAAAACCAAAAGAAAATATTCCAATTTTTGTCAAAAACTGAAATCGCGAATTTCCAAAAAAAAACCAAACCCGTTTTTTCGCTAAAACGTTGCAGTTTTTTCGCTATAACAAAGCAAATACTGATTCAAAGTATGGATTGTCATACCTTTCTGAACTCGTTATTAAATTTCCTAACGATTGGCATTTAAATCTTGACAATTTAATCATTTTTAATTTTTCGCAAAAAATCATGGGGTACCCCCTTATAAAAAAATTAAAAATTGGCGAAAATTTTATTTTTCCAAAATTACACGGAAAGTTTGATGGATTTATAGCAAATTTTGTTATCTGTTCAAAACAGTATGAATTTTTGGTGTAGGACCATTTTTAGCCAAGTTACAGCAAAAAAACCAAAAGAAAATATTCCAATTTTTGTCAAAAACTGAAATCGCGAATTTCCAAAAAAAAACCAAACCCGTTTTTTCGCTAAAACGTTGCAGTTTTTTCGCTATAACAAAGCAAATACTGATTCAAAGTATGGATTGTCATACCTTTCTGAACTCGTTATTAAATTTCCTAACGATTGGCATTTAAATCTTGACAATTTAATCATTTTTAATTTTTCGCAAAAAATCATGGGGTACCCCCTTATAAAAAAATTAAAAATTGGCGAAAATTTTATTTTTCCAAAATTACACGGAAAGTTTGATGGATTTATAGCAAATTTTGTTATCTGTTCAAAACAGTATGAATTTTTGGTGTAGGACCATTTTTAGCCAAGTTACAGCAAAAAAACCAAAAGAAAATATTCCAATTTTTGTCAAAAACTGAAATCGCGAATTTCCAAAAAAAAACCAAACCCGTTTTTTCGCTAAAACGTTGCAGTTTTTTCGCTATAACAAAGCAAATACTGATTCAAAGTATGGATTGTCATACCTTTCTGAACTCGTTATTAAATTTCCTAACGATTGGCATTTAAATCTTGACAATTTAATCATTTTTAATTTTTCGCAAAAAATCATGGGGTACCCCCTTATAAAAAAATTAAAAATTGGCGAAAATTTTATTTTTCCAAAATTACACGGAAAGTTTGATGGATTTATAGCAAATTTTGTTATCTGTTCAAAACAGTATGAATTTTTGGTGTAGGACCATTTTTAGCCAAGTTACAGCAAAAAAACCAAAAGAAAATATTCCAATTTTTGTCAAAAACTGAAATCGCGAATTTCCAAAAAAAAACCAAACCCGTTTTTTCGCTAAAACGTTGCAGTTTTTTCGCTATAACAAAGCAAATACTGATTCAAAGTATGGATTGTCATACCTTTCTGAACTCGTTATTAAATTTCCTAACGATTGGCATTTAAATCTTGACAATTTAATCATTTTTAATTTTTCGCAAAAAATCATGGGGTACCCCCTTATAAAAAAATTAAAAATTGGCGAAAATTTTATTTTTCCAAAATTACACGGAAAGTTTGATGGATTTATAGCAAATTTTGTTATCTGTTCAAAACAGTATGAATTTTTGGTGTAGGACCATTTTTAGCCAAGTTACAGCAAAAAAACCAAAAGAAAATATTCCAATTTTTGTCAAAAACTGAAATCGCGAATTTCCAAAAAAAAACCAAACCCGTTTTTTCGCTAAAACGTTGCAGTTTTTTCGCTATAACAAAGCAAATACTGATTCAAAGTATGGATTGTCATACCTTTCTGAACTCGTTATTAAATTTCCTAACGATTGGCATTTAAATCTTGACAATTTAATCATTTTTAATTTTTCGCAAAAAATCATGGGGTACCCCCTTATAAAAAAATTAAAAATTGGCGAAAATTTTATTTTTCCAAAATTACACGGAAAGTTTGATGGATTTATAGCAAATTTTGTTATCTGTTCAAAACAGTATGAATTTTTGGTGTAGGACCATTTTTAGCCAAGTTACAGCAAAAAAACCAAAAGAAAATATTCCAATTTTTGTCAAAAACTGAAATCGCGAATTTCCAAAAAAAAACCAAACCCGTTTTTTCGCTAAAACGTTGCAGTTTTTTCGCTATAACAAAGCAAATACTGATTCAAAGTATGGATTGTCATACCTTTCTGAACTCGTTATTAAATTTCCTAACGATTGGCATTTAAATCTTGACAATTTAATCATTTTTAATTTTTCGCAAAAAATCATGGGGTACCCCCTTATAAAAAAATTAAAAATTGGCGAAAATTTTATTTTTCCAAAATTACACGGAAAGTTTGATGGATTTATAGCAAATTTTGTTATCTGTTCAAAACAGTATGAATTTTTGGTGTAGGACCATTTTTAGCCAAGTTACAGCAAAAAAACCAAAAGAAAATATTCCAATTTTTGTCAAAAACTGAAATCGCGAATTTCCAAAAAAAAACCAAACCCGTTTTTTCGCTAAAACGTTGCAGTTTTTTCGCTATAACAAAGCAAATACTGATTCAAAGTATGGATTGTCATACCTTTCTGAACTCGTTATTAAATTTCCTAACGATTGGCATTTAAATCTTGACAATTTAATCATTTTTAATTTTTCGCAAAAAATCATGGGGTACCCCCTTATAAAAAAATTAAAAATTGGCGAAAATTTTATTTTTCCAAAATTACACGGAAAGTTTGATGGATTTATAGCAAATTTTGTTATCTGTTCAAAACAGTATGAATTTTTGGTGTAGGACCATTTTTAGCCAAGTTACAGCAAAAAAACCAAAAGAAAATATTCCAATTTTTGTCAAAAACTGAAATCGCGAATTTCCAAAAAAAAACCAAACCCGTTTTTTCGCTAAAACGTTGCAGTTTTTTCGCTATAACAAAGCAAATACTGATTCAAAGTATGGATTGTCATACCTTTCTGAACTCGTTATTAAATTTCCTAACGATTGGCATTTAAATCTTGACAATTTAATCATTTTTAATTTTTCGCAAAAAATCATGGGGTACCCCCTTATAAAAAAATTAAAAATTGGCGAAAATTTTATTTTTCCAAAATTACACGGAAAGTTTGATGGATTTATAGCAAATTTTGTTATCTGTTCAAAACAGTATGAATTTTTGGTGTAGGACCATTTTTAGCCAAGTTACAGCAAAAAAACCAAAAGAAAATATTCCAATTTTTGTCAAAAACTGAAATCGCGAATTTCCAAAAAAAAACCAAACCCGTTTTTTCGCTAAAACGTTGCAGTTTTTTCGCTATAACAAAGCAAATACTGATTCAAAGTATGGATTGTCATACCTTTCTGAACTCGTTATTAAATTTCCTAACGATTGGCATTTAAATCTTGACAATTTAATCATTTTTAATTTTTCGCAAAAAATCATGGGGTACCCCCTTATAAAAAAATTAAAAATTGGCGAAAATTTTATTTTTCCAAAATTACACGGAAAGTTTGATGGATTTATAGCAAATTTTGTTATCTGTTCAAAACAGTATGAATTTTTGGTGTAGGACCATTTTTAGCCAAGTTACAGCAAAAAAACCAAAAGAAAATATTCCAATTTTTGTCAAAAACTGAAATCGCGAATTTCCAAAAAAAAACCAAACCCGTTTTTTCGCTAAAACGTTGCAGTTTTTTCGCTATAACAAAGCAAATACTGATTCAAAGTATGGATTGTCATACCTTTCTGAACTCGTTATTAAATTTCCTAACGATTGGCATTTAAATCTTGACAATTTAATCATTTTTAATTTTTCGCAAAAAATCATGGGGTACCCCCTTATAAAAAAATTAAAAATTGGCGAAAATTTTATTTTTCCAAAATTACACGGAAAGTTTGATGGATTTATAGCAAATTTTGTTATCTGTTCAAAACAGTATGAATTTTTGGTGTAGGACCATTTTTAGCCAAGTTACAGCAAAAAAACCAAAAGAAAATATTCCAATTTTTGTCAAAAACTGAAATCGCGAATTTCCAAAAAAAAACCAAACCCGTTTTTTCGCTAAAACGTTGCAGTTTTTTCGCTATAACAAAGCAAATACTGATTCAAAGTATGGATTGTCATACCTTTCTGAACTCGTTATTAAATTTCCTAACGATTGGCATTTAAATCTTGACAATTTAATCATTTTTAATTTTTCGCAAAAAATCATGGGGTACCCCCTTATAAAAAAATTAAAAATTGGCGAAAATTTTATTTTTCCAAAATTACACGGAAAGTTTGATGGATTTATAGCAAATTTTGTTATCTGTTCAAAACAGTATGAATTTTTGGTGTAGGACCATTTTTAGCCAAGTTACAGCAAAAAAACCAAAAGAAAATATTCCAATTTTTGTCAAAAACTGAAATCGCGAATTTCCAAAAAAAAACCAAACCCGTTTTTTCGCTAAAACGTTGCAGTTTTTTCGCTATAACAAAGCAAATACTGATTCAAAGTATGGATTGTCATACCTTTCTGAACTCGTTATTAAATTTCCTAACGATTGGCATTTAAATCTTGACAATTTAATCATTTTTAATTTTTCGCAAAAAATCATGGGGTACCCCCTTATAAAAAAATTAAAAATTGGCGAAAATTTTATTTTTCCAAAATTACACGGAAAGTTTGATGGATTTATAGCAAATTTTGTTATCTGTTCAAAACAGTATGAATTTTTGGTGTAGGACCATTTTTAGCCAAGTTACAGCAAAAAAACCAAAAGAAAATATTCCAATTTTTGTCAAAAACTGAAATCGCGAATTTCCAAAAAAAAACCAAACCCGTTTTTTCGCTAAAACGTTGCAGTTTTTTCGCTATAACAAAGCAAATACTGATTCAAAGTATGGATTGTCATACCTTTCTGAACTCGTTATTAAATTTCCTAACGATTGGCATTTAAATCTTGACAATTTAATCATTTTTAATTTTTCGCAAAAAATCATGGGGTACCCCCTTATAAAAAAATTAAAAATTGGCGAAAATTTTATTTTTCCAAAATTACACGGAAAGTTTGATGGATTTATAGCAAATTTTGTTATCTGTTCAAAACAGTATGAATTTTTGGTGTAGGACCATTTTTAGCCAAGTTACAGCAAAAAAACCAAAAGAAAATATTCCAATTTTTGTCAAAAACTGAAATCGCGAATTTCCAAAAAAAAACCAAACCCGTTTTTTCGCTAAAACGTTGCAGTTTTTTCGCTATAACAAAGCAAATACTGATTCAAAGTATGGATTGTCATACCTTTCTGAACTCGTTATTAAATTTCCTAACGATTGGCATTTAAATCTTGACAATTTAATCATTTTTAATTTTTCGCAAAAAATCATGGGGTACCCCCTTATAAAAAAATTAAAAATTGGCGAAAATTTTATTTTTCCAAAATTACACGGAAAGTTTGATGGATTTATAGCAAATTTTGTTATCTGTTCAAAACAGTATGAATTTTTGGTGTAGGACCATTTTTAGCCAAGTTACAGCAAAAAAACCAAAAGAAAATATTCCAATTTTTGTCAAAAACTGAAATCGCGAATTTCCAAAAAAAAACCAAACCCGTTTTTTCGCTAAAACGTTGCAGTTTTTTCGCTATAACAAAGCAAATACTGATTCAAAGTATGGATTGTCATACCTTTCTGAACTCGTTATTAAATTTCCTAACGATTGGCATTTAAATCTTGACAATTTAATCATTTTTAATTTTTCGCAAAAAATCATGGGGTACCCCCTTATAAAAAAATTAAAAATTGGCGAAAATTTTATTTTTCCAAAATTACACGGAAAGTTTGATGGATTTATAGCAAATTTTGTTATCTGTTCAAAACAGTATGAATTTTTGGTGTAGGACCATTTTTAGCCAAGTTACAGCAAAAAAACCAAAAGAAAATATTCCAATTTTTGTCAAAAACTGAAATCGCGAATTTCCAAAAAAAAACCAAACCCGTTTTTTCGCTAAAACGTTGCAGTTTTTTCGCTATAACAAAGCAAATACTGATTCAAAGTATGGATTGTCATACCTTTCTGAACTCGTTATTAAATTTCCTAACGATTGGCATTTAAATCTTGACAATTTAATCATTTTTAATTTTTCGCAAAAAATCATGGGGTACCCCCTTATAAAAAAATTAAAAATTGGCGAAAATTTTATTTTTCCAAAATTACACGGAAAGTTTGATGGATTTATAGCAAATTTTGTTATCTGTTCAAAACAGTATGAATTTTTGGTGTAGGACCATTTTTAGCCAAGTTACAGCAAAAAAACCAAAAGAAAATATTCCAATTTTTGTCAAAAACTGAAATCGCGAATTTCCAAAAAAAAACCAAACCCGTTTTTTCGCTAAAACGTTGCAGTTTTTTCGCTATAACAAAGCAAATACTGATTCAAAGTATGGATTGTCATACCTTTCTGAACTCGTTATTAAATTTCCTAACGATTGGCATTTAAATCTTGACAATTTAATCATTTTTAATTTTTCGCAAAAAATCATGGGGTACCCCCTTATAAAAAAATTAAAAATTGGCGAAAATTTTATTTTTCCAAAATTACACGGAAAGTTTGATGGATTTATAGCAAATTTTGTTATCTGTTCAAAACAGTATGAATTTTTGGTGTAGGACCATTTTTAGCCAAGTTACAGCAAAAAAACCAAAAGAAAATATTCCAATTTTTGTCAAAAACTGAAATCGCGAATTTCCAAAAAAAAACCAAACCCGTTTTTTCGCTAAAACGTTGCAGTTTTTTCGCTATAACAAAGCAAATACTGATTCAAAGTATGGATTGTCATACCTTTCTGAACTCGTTATTAAATTTCCTAACGATTGGCATTTAAATCTTGACAATTTAATCATTTTTAATTTTTCGCAAAAAATCATGGGGTACCCCCTTATAAAAAAATTAAAAATTGGCGAAAATTTTATTTTTCCAAAATTACACGGAAAGTTTGATGGATTTATAGCAAATTTTGTTATCTGTTCAAAACAGTATGAATTTTTGGTGTAGGACCATTTTTAGCCAAGTTACAGCAAAAAAACCAAAAGAAAATATTCCAATTTTTGTCAAAAACTGAAATCGCGAATTTCCAAAAAAAAACCAAACCCGTTTTTTCGCTAAAACGTTGCAGTTTTTTCGCTATAACAAAGCAAATACTGATTCAAAGTATGGATTGTCATACCTTTCTGAACTCGTTATTAAATTTCCTAACGATTGGCATTTAAATCTTGACAATTTAATCATTTTTAATTTTTCGCAAAAAATCATGGGGTACCCCCTTATAAAAAAATTAAAAATTGGCGAAAATTTTATTTTTCCAAAATTACACGGAAAGTTTGATGGATTTATAGCAAATTTTGTTATCTGTTCAAAACAGTATGAATTTTTGGTGTAGGACCATTTTTAGCCAAGTTACAGCAAAAAAACCAAAAGAAAATATTCCAATTTTTGTCAAAAACTGAAATCGCGAATTTCCAAAAAAAAACCAAACCCGTTTTTTCGCTAAAACGTTGCAGTTTTTTCGCTATAACAAAGCAAATACTGATTCAAAGTATGGATTGTCATACCTTTCTGAACTCGTTATTAAATTTCCTAACGATTGGCATTTAAATCTTGACAATTTAATCATTTTTAATTTTTCGCAAAAAATCATGGGGTACCCCCTTATAAAAAAATTAAAAATTGGCGAAAATTTTATTTTTCCAAAATTACACGGAAAGTTTGATGGATTTATAGCAAATTTTGTTATCTGTTCAAAACAGTATGAATTTTTGGTGTAGGACCATTTTTAGCCAAGTTACAGCAAAAAAACCAAAAGAAAATATTCCAATTTTTGTCAAAAACTGAAATCGCGAATTTCCAAAAAAAAACCAAACCCGTTTTTTCGCTAAAACGTTGCAGTTTTTTCGCTATAACAAAGCAAATACTGATTCAAAGTATGGATTGTCATACCTTTCTGAACTCGTTATTAAATTTCCTAACGATTGGCATTTAAATCTTGACAATTTAATCATTTTTAATTTTTCGCAAAAAATCATGGGGTACCCCCTTATAAAAAAATTAAAAATTGGCGAAAATTTTATTTTTCCAAAATTACACGGAAAGTTTGATGGATTTATAGCAAATTTTGTTATCTGTTCAAAACAGTATGAATTTTTGGTGTAGGACCATTTTTAGCCAAGTTACAGCAAAAAAACCAAAAGAAAATATTCCAATTTTTGTCAAAAACTGAAATCGCGAATTTCCAAAAAAAAACCAAACCCGTTTTTTCGCTAAAACGTTGCAGTTTTTTCGCTATAACAAAGCAAATACTGATTCAAAGTATGGATTGTCATACCTTTCTGAACTCGTTATTAAATTTCCTAACGATTGGCATTTAAATCTTGACAATTTAATCATTTTTAATTTTTCGCAAAAAATCATGGGGTACCCCCTTATAAAAAAATTAAAAATTGGCGAAAATTTTATTTTTCCAAAATTACACGGAAAGTTTGATGGATTTATAGCAAATTTTGTTATCTGTTCAAAACAGTATGAATTTTTGGTGTAGGACCATTTTTAGCCAAGTTACAGCAAAAAAACCAAAAGAAAATATTCCAATTTTTGTCAAAAACTGAAATCGCGAATTTCCAAAAAAAAACCAAACCCGTTTTTTCGCTAAAACGTTGCAGTTTTTTCGCTATAACAAAGCAAATACTGATTCAAAGTATGGATTGTCATACCTTTCTGAACTCGTTATTAAATTTCCTAACGATTGGCATTTAAATCTTGACAATTTAATCATTTTTAATTTTTCGCAAAAAATCATGGGGTACCCCCTTATAAAAAAATTAAAAATTGGCGAAAATTTTATTTTTCCAAAATTACACGGAAAGTTTGATGGATTTATAGCAAATTTTGTTATCTGTTCAAAACAGTATGAATTTTTGGTGTAGGACCATTTTTAGCCAAGTTACAGCAAAAAAACCAAAAGAAAATATTCCAATTTTTGTCAAAAACTGAAATCGCGAATTTCCAAAAAAAAACCAAACCCGTTTTTTCGCTAAAACGTTGCAGTTTTTTCGCTATAACAAAGCAAATACTGATTCAAAGTATGGATTGTCATACCTTTCTGAACTCGTTATTAAATTTCCTAACGATTGGCATTTAAATCTTGACAATTTAATCATTTTTAATTTTTCGCAAAAAATCATGGGGTACCCCCTTATAAAAAAATTAAAAATTGGCGAAAATTTTATTTTTCCAAAATTACACGGAAAGTTTGATGGATTTATAGCAAATTTTGTTATCTGTTCAAAACAGTATGAATTTTTGGTGTAGGACCATTTTTAGCCAAGTTACAGCAAAAAAACCAAAAGAAAATATTCCAATTTTTGTCAAAAACTGAAATCGCGAATTTCCAAAAAAAAACCAAACCCGTTTTTTCGCTAAAACGTTGCAGTTTTTTCGCTATAACAAAGCAAATACTGATTCAAAGTATGGATTGTCATACCTTTCTGAACTCGTTATTAAATTTCCTAACGATTGGCATTTAAATCTTGACAATTTAATCATTTTTAATTTTTCGCAAAAAATCATGGGGTACCCCCTTATAAAAAAATTAAAAATTGGCGAAAATTTTATTTTTCCAAAATTACACGGAAAGTTTGATGGATTTATAGCAAATTTTGTTATCTGTTCAAAACAGTATGAATTTTTGGTGTAGGACCATTTTTAGCCAAGTTACAGCAAAAAAACCAAAAGAAAATATTCCAATTTTTGTCAAAAACTGAAATCGCGAATTTCCAAAAAAAAACCAAACCCGTTTTTTCGCTAAAACGTTGCAGTTTTTTCGCTATAACAAAGCAAATACTGATTCAAAGTATGGATTGTCATACCTTTCTGAACTCGTTATTAAATTTCCTAACGATTGGCATTTAAATCTTGACAATTTAATCATTTTTAATTTTTCGCAAAAAATCATGGGGTACCCCCTTATAAAAAAATTAAAAATTGGCGAAAATTTTATTTTTCCAAAATTACACGGAAAGTTTGATGGATTTATAGCAAATTTTGTTATCTGTTCAAAACAGTATGAATTTTTGGTGTAGGACCATTTTTAGCCAAGTTACAGCAAAAAAACCAAAAGAAAATATTCCAATTTTTGTCAAAAACTGAAATCGCGAATTTCCAAAAAAAAACCAAACCCGTTTTTTCGCTAAAACGTTGCAGTTTTTTCGCTATAACAAAGCAAATACTGATTCAAAGTATGGATTGTCATACCTTTCTGAACTCGTTATTAAATTTCCTAACGATTGGCATTTAAATCTTGACAATTTAATCATTTTTAATTTTTCGCAAAAAATCATGGGGTACCCCCTTATAAAAAAATTAAAAATTGGCGAAAATTTTATTTTTCCAAAATTACACGGAAAGTTTGATGGATTTATAGCAAATTTTGTTATCTGTTCAAAACAGTATGAATTTTTGGTGTAGGACCATTTTTAGCCAAGTTACAGCAAAAAAACCAAAAGAAAATATTCCAATTTTTGTCAAAAACTGAAATCGCGAATTTCCAAAAAAAAACCAAACCCGTTTTTTCGCTAAAACGTTGCAGTTTTTTCGCTATAACAAAGCAAATACTGATTCAAAGTATGGATTGTCATACCTTTCTGAACTCGTTATTAAATTTCCTAACGATTGGCATTTAAATCTTGACAATTTAATCATTTTTAATTTTTCGCAAAAAATCATGGGGTACCCCCTTATAAAAAAATTAAAAATTGGCGAAAATTTTATTTTTCCAAAATTACACGGAAAGTTTGATGGATTTATAGCAAATTTTGTTATCTGTTCAAAACAGTATGAATTTTTGGTGTAGGACCATTTTTAGCCAAGTTACAGCAAAAAAACCAAAAGAAAATATTCCAATTTTTGTCAAAAACTGAAATCGCGAATTTCCAAAAAAAAACCAAACCCGTTTTTTCGCTAAAACGTTGCAGTTTTTTCGCTATAACAAAGCAAATACTGATTCAAAGTATGGATTGTCATACCTTTCTGAACTCGTTATTAAATTTCCTAACGATTGGCATTTAAATCTTGACAATTTAATCATTTTTAATTTTTCGCAAAAAATCATGGGGTACCCCCTTATAAAAAAATTAAAAATTGGCGAAAATTTTATTTTTCCAAAATTACACGGAAAGTTTGATGGATTTATAGCAAATTTTGTTATCTGTTCAAAACAGTATGAATTTTTGGTGTAGGACCATTTTTAGCCAAGTTACAGCAAAAAAACCAAAAGAAAATATTCCAATTTTTGTCAAAAACTGAAATCGCGAATTTCCAAAAAAAAACCAAACCCGTTTTTTCGCTAAAACGTTGCAGTTTTTTCGCTATAACAAAGCAAATACTGATTCAAAGTATGGATTGTCATACCTTTCTGAACTCGTTATTAAATTTCCTAACGATTGGCATTTAAATCTTGACAATTTAATCATTTTTAATTTTTCGCAAAAAATCATGGGGTACCCCCTTATAAAAAAATTAAAAATTGGCGAAAATTTTATTTTTCCAAAATTACACGGAAAGTTTGATGGATTTATAGCAAATTTTGTTATCTGTTCAAAACAGTATGAATTTTTGGTGTAGGACCATTTTTAGCCAAGTTACAGCAAAAAAACCAAAAGAAAATATTCCAATTTTTGTCAAAAACTGAAATCGCGAATTTCCAAAAAAAAACCAAACCCGTTTTTTCGCTAAAACGTTGCAGTTTTTTCGCTATAACAAAGCAAATACTGATTCAAAGTATGGATTGTCATACCTTTCTGAACTCGTTATTAAATTTCCTAACGATTGGCATTTAAATCTTGACAATTTAATCATTTTTAATTTTTCGCAAAAAATCATGGGGTACCCCCTTATAAAAAAATTAAAAATTGGCGAAAATTTTATTTTTCCAAAATTACACGGAAAGTTTGATGGATTTATAGCAAATTTTGTTATCTGTTCAAAACAGTATGAATTTTTGGTGTAGGACCATTTTTAGCCAAGTTACAGCAAAAAAACCAAAAGAAAATATTCCAATTTTTGTCAAAAACTGAAATCGCGAATTTCCAAAAAAAAACCAAACCCGTTTTTTCGCTAAAACGTTGCAGTTTTTTCGCTATAACAAAGCAAATACTGATTCAAAGTATGGATTGTCATACCTTTCTGAACTCGTTATTAAATTTCCTAACGATTGGCATTTAAATCTTGACAATTTAATCATTTTTAATTTTTCGCAAAAAATCATGGGGTACCCCCTTATAAAAAAATTAAAAATTGGCGAAAATTTTATTTTTCCAAAATTACACGGAAAGTTTGATGGATTTATAGCAAATTTTGTTATCTGTTCAAAACAGTATGAATTTTTGGTGTAGGACCATTTTTAGCCAAGTTACAGCAAAAAAACCAAAAGAAAATATTCCAATTTTTGTCAAAAACTGAAATCGCGAATTTCCAAAAAAAAACCAAACCCGTTTTTTCGCTAAAACGTTGCAGTTTTTTCGCTATAACAAAGCAAATACTGATTCAAAGTATGGATTGTCATACCTTTCTGAACTCGTTATTAAATTTCCTAACGATTGGCATTTAAATCTTGACAATTTAATCATTTTTAATTTTTCGCAAAAAATCATGGGGTACCCCCTTATAAAAAAATTAAAAATTGGCGAAAATTTTATTTTTCCAAAATTACACGGAAAGTTTGATGGATTTATAGCAAATTTTGTTATCTGTTCAAAACAGTATGAATTTTTGGTGTAGGACCATTTTTAGCCAAGTTACAGCAAAAAAACCAAAAGAAAATATTCCAATTTTTGTCAAAAACTGAAATCGCGAATTTCCAAAAAAAAACCAAACCCGTTTTTTCGCTAAAACGTTGCAGTTTTTTCGCTATAACAAAGCAAATACTGATTCAAAGTATGGATTGTCATACCTTTCTGAACTCGTTATTAAATTTCCTAACGATTGGCATTTAAATCTTGACAATTTAATCATTTTTAATTTTTCGCAAAAAATCATGGGGTACCCCCTTATAAAAAAATTAAAAATTGGCGAAAATTTTATTTTTCCAAAATTACACGGAAAGTTTGATGGATTTATAGCAAATTTTGTTATCTGTTCAAAACAGTATGAATTTTTGGTGTAGGACCATTTTTAGCCAAGTTACAGCAAAAAAACCAAAAGAAAATATTCCAATTTTTGTCAAAAACTGAAATCGCGAATTTCCAAAAAAAAACCAAACCCGTTTTTTCGCTAAAACGTTGCAGTTTTTTCGCTATAACAAAGCAAATACTGATTCAAAGTATGGATTGTCATACCTTTCTGAACTCGTTATTAAATTTCCTAACGATTGGCATTTAAATCTTGACAATTTAATCATTTTTAATTTTTCGCAAAAAATCATGGGGTACCCCCTTATAAAAAAATTAAAAATTGGCGAAAATTTTATTTTTCCAAAATTACACGGAAAGTTTGATGGATTTATAGCAAATTTTGTTATCTGTTCAAAACAGTATGAATTTTTGGTGTAGGACCATTTTTAGCCAAGTTACAGCAAAAAAACCAAAAGAAAATATTCCAATTTTTGTCAAAAACTGAAATCGCGAATTTCCAAAAAAAAACCAAACCCGTTTTTTCGCTAAAACGTTGCAGTTTTTTCGCTATAACAAAGCAAATACTGATTCAAAGTATGGATTGTCATACCTTTCTGAACTCGTTATTAAATTTCCTAACGATTGGCATTTAAATCTTGACAATTTAATCATTTTTAATTTTTCGCAAAAAATCATGGGGTACCCCCTTATAAAAAAATTAAAAATTGGCGAAAATTTTATTTTTCCAAAATTACACGGAAAGTTTGATGGATTTATAGCAAATTTTGTTATCTGTTCAAAACAGTATGAATTTTTGGTGTAGGACCATTTTTAGCCAAGTTACAGCAAAAAAACCAAAAGAAAATATTCCAATTTTTGTCAAAAACTGAAATCGCGAATTTCCAAAAAAAAACCAAACCCGTTTTTTCGCTAAAACGTTGCAGTTTTTTCGCTATAACAAAGCAAATACTGATTCAAAGTATGGATTGTCATACCTTTCTGAACTCGTTATTAAATTTCCTAACGATTGGCATTTAAATCTTGACAATTTAATCATTTTTAATTTTTCGCAAAAAATCATGGGGTACCCCCTTATAAAAAAATTAAAAATTGGCGAAAATTTTATTTTTCCAAAATTACACGGAAAGTTTGATGGATTTATAGCAAATTTTGTTATCTGTTCAAAACAGTATGAATTTTTGGTGTAGGACCATTTTTAGCCAAGTTACAGCAAAAAAACCAAAAGAAAATATTCCAATTTTTGTCAAAAACTGAAATCGCGAATTTCCAAAAAAAAACCAAACCCGTTTTTTCGCTAAAACGTTGCAGTTTTTTCGCTATAACAAAGCAAATACTGATTCAAAGTATGGATTGTCATACCTTTCTGAACTCGTTATTAAATTTCCTAACGATTGGCATTTAAATCTTGACAATTTAATCATTTTTAATTTTTCGCAAAAAATCATGGGGTACCCCCTTATAAAAAAATTAAAAATTGGCGAAAATTTTATTTTTCCAAAATTACACGGAAAGTTTGATGGATTTATAGCAAATTTTGTTATCTGTTCAAAACAGTATGAATTTTTGGTGTAGGACCATTTTTAGCCAAGTTACAGCAAAAAAACCAAAAGAAAATATTCCAATTTTTGTCAAAAACTGAAATCGCGAATTTCCAAAAAAAAACCAAACCCGTTTTTTCGCTAAAACGTTGCAGTTTTTTCGCTATAACAAAGCAAATACTGATTCAAAGTATGGATTGTCATACCTTTCTGAACTCGTTATTAAATTTCCTAACGATTGGCATTTAAATCTTGACAATTTAATCATTTTTAATTTTTCGCAAAAAATCATGGGGTACCCCCTTATAAAAAAATTAAAAATTGGCGAAAATTTTATTTTTCCAAAATTACACGGAAAGTTTGATGGATTTATAGCAAATTTTGTTATCTGTTCAAAACAGTATGAATTTTTGGTGTAGGACCATTTTTAGCCAAGTTACAGCAAAAAAACCAAAAGAAAATATTCCAATTTTTGTCAAAAACTGAAATCGCGAATTTCCAAAAAAAAACCAAACCCGTTTTTTCGCTAAAACGTTGCAGTTTTTTCGCTATAACAAAGCAAATACTGATTCAAAGTATGGATTGTCATACCTTTCTGAACTCGTTATTAAATTTCCTAACGATTGGCATTTAAATCTTGACAATTTAATCATTTTTAATTTTTCGCAAAAAATCATGGGGTACCCCCTTATAAAAAAATTAAAAATTGGCGAAAATTTTATTTTTCCAAAATTACACGGAAAGTTTGATGGATTTATAGCAAATTTTGTTATCTGTTCAAAACAGTATGAATTTTTGGTGTAGGACCATTTTTAGCCAAGTTACAGCAAAAAAACCAAAAGAAAATATTCCAATTTTTGTCAAAAACTGAAATCGCGAATTTCCAAAAAAAAACCAAACCCGTTTTTTCGCTAAAACGTTGCAGTTTTTTCGCTATAACAAAGCAAATACTGATTCAAAGTATGGATTGTCATACCTTTCTGAACTCGTTATTAAATTTCCTAACGATTGGCATTTAAATCTTGACAATTTAATCATTTTTAATTTTTCGCAAAAAATCATGGGGTACCCCCTTATAAAAAAATTAAAAATTGGCGAAAATTTTATTTTTCCAAAATTACACGGAAAGTTTGATGGATTTATAGCAAATTTTGTTATCTGTTCAAAACAGTATGAATTTTTGGTGTAGGACCATTTTTAGCCAAGTTACAGCAAAAAAACCAAAAGAAAATATTCCAATTTTTGTCAAAAACTGAAATCGCGAATTTCCAAAAAAAAACCAAACCCGTTTTTTCGCTAAAACGTTGCAGTTTTTTCGCTATAACAAAGCAAATACTGATTCAAAGTATGGATTGTCATACCTTTCTGAACTCGTTATTAAATTTCCTAACGATTGGCATTTAAATCTTGACAATTTAATCATTTTTAATTTTTCGCAAAAAATCATGGGGTACCCCCTTATAAAAAAATTAAAAATTGGCGAAAATTTTATTTTTCCAAAATTACACGGAAAGTTTGATGGATTTATAGCAAATTTTGTTATCTGTTCAAAACAGTATGAATTTTTGGTGTAGGACCATTTTTAGCCAAGTTACAGCAAAAAAACCAAAAGAAAATATTCCAATTTTTGTCAAAAACTGAAATCGCGAATTTCCAAAAAAAAACCAAACCCGTTTTTTCGCTAAAACGTTGCAGTTTTTTCGCTATAACAAAGCAAATACTGATTCAAAGTATGGATTGTCATACCTTTCTGAACTCGTTATTAAATTTCCTAACGATTGGCATTTAAATCTTGACAATTTAATCATTTTTAATTTTTCGCAAAAAATCATGGGGTACCCCCTTATAAAAAAATTAAAAATTGGCGAAAATTTTATTTTTCCAAAATTACACGGAAAGTTTGATGGATTTATAGCAAATTTTGTTATCTGTTCAAAACAGTATGAATTTTTGGTGTAGGACCATTTTTAGCCAAGTTACAGCAAAAAAACCAAAAGAAAATATTCCAATTTTTGTCAAAAACTGAAATCGCGAATTTCCAAAAAAAAACCAAACCCGTTTTTTCGCTAAAACGTTGCAGTTTTTTCGCTATAACAAAGCAAATACTGATTCAAAGTATGGATTGTCATACCTTTCTGAACTCGTTATTAAATTTCCTAACGATTGGCATTTAAATCTTGACAATTTAATCATTTTTAATTTTTCGCAAAAAATCATGGGGTACCCCCTTATAAAAAAATTAAAAATTGGCGAAAATTTTATTTTTCCAAAATTACACGGAAAGTTTGATGGATTTATAGCAAATTTTGTTATCTGTTCAAAACAGTATGAATTTTTGGTGTAGGACCATTTTTAGCCAAGTTACAGCAAAAAAACCAAAAGAAAATATTCCAATTTTTGTCAAAAACTGAAATCGCGAATTTCCAAAAAAAAACCAAACCCGTTTTTTCGCTAAAACGTTGCAGTTTTTTCGCTATAACAAAGCAAATACTGATTCAAAGTATGGATTGTCATACCTTTCTGAACTCGTTATTAAATTTCCTAACGATTGGCATTTAAATCTTGACAATTTAATCATTTTTAATTTTTCGCAAAAAATCATGGGGTACCCCCTTATAAAAAAATTAAAAATTGGCGAAAATTTTATTTTTCCAAAATTACACGGAAAGTTTGATGGATTTATAGCAAATTTTGTTATCTGTTCAAAACAGTATGAATTTTTGGTGTAGGACCATTTTTAGCCAAGTTACAGCAAAAAAACCAAAAGAAAATATTCCAATTTTTGTCAAAAACTGAAATCGCGAATTTCCAAAAAAAAACCAAACCCGTTTTTTCGCTAAAACGTTGCAGTTTTTTCGCTATAACAAAGCAAATACTGATTCAAAGTATGGATTGTCATACCTTTCTGAACTCGTTATTAAATTTCCTAACGATTGGCATTTAAATCTTGACAATTTAATCATTTTTAATTTTTCGCAAAAAATCATGGGGTACCCCCTTATAAAAAAATTAAAAATTGGCGAAAATTTTATTTTTCCAAAATTACACGGAAAGTTTGATGGATTTATAGCAAATTTTGTTATCTGTTCAAAACAGTATGAATTTTTGGTGTAGGACCATTTTTAGCCAAGTTACAGCAAAAAAACCAAAAGAAAATATTCCAATTTTTGTCAAAAACTGAAATCGCGAATTTCCAAAAAAAAACCAAACCCGTTTTTTCGCTAAAACGTTGCAGTTTTTTCGCTATAACAAAGCAAATACTGATTCAAAGTATGGATTGTCATACCTTTCTGAACTCGTTATTAAATTTCCTAACGATTGGCATTTAAATCTTGACAATTTAATCATTTTTAATTTTTCGCAAAAAATCATGGGGTACCCCCTTATAAAAAAATTAAAAATTGGCGAAAATTTTATTTTTCCAAAATTACACGGAAAGTTTGATGGATTTATAGCAAATTTTGTTATCTGTTCAAAACAGTATGAATTTTTGGTGTAGGACCATTTTTAGCCAAGTTACAGCAAAAAAACCAAAAGAAAATATTCCAATTTTTGTCAAAAACTGAAATCGCGAATTTCCAAAAAAAAACCAAACCCGTTTTTTCGCTAAAACGTTGCAGTTTTTTCGCTATAACAAAGCAAATACTGATTCAAAGTATGGATTGTCATACCTTTCTGAACTCGTTATTAAATTTCCTAACGATTGGCATTTAAATCTTGACAATTTAATCATTTTTAATTTTTCGCAAAAAATCATGGGGTACCCCCTTATAAAAAAATTAAAAATTGGCGAAAATTTTATTTTTCCAAAATTACACGGAAAGTTTGATGGATTTATAGCAAATTTTGTTATCTGTTCAAAACAGTATGAATTTTTGGTGTAGGACCATTTTTAGCCAAGTTACAGCAAAAAAACCAAAAGAAAATATTCCAATTTTTGTCAAAAACTGAAATCGCGAATTTCCAAAAAAAAACCAAACCCGTTTTTTCGCTAAAACGTTGCAGTTTTTTCGCTATAACAAAGCAAATACTGATTCAAAGTATGGATTGTCATACCTTTCTGAACTCGTTATTAAATTTCCTAACGATTGGCATTTAAATCTTGACAATTTAATCATTTTTAATTTTTCGCAAAAAATCATGGGGTACCCCCTTATAAAAAAATTAAAAATTGGCGAAAATTTTATTTTTCCAAAATTACACGGAAAGTTTGATGGATTTATAGCAAATTTTGTTATCTGTTCAAAACAGTATGAATTTTTGGTGTAGGACCATTTTTAGCCAAGTTACAGCAAAAAAACCAAAAGAAAATATTCCAATTTTTGTCAAAAACTGAAATCGCGAATTTCCAAAAAAAAACCAAACCCGTTTTTTCGCTAAAACGTTGCAGTTTTTTCGCTATAACAAAGCAAATACTGATTCAAAGTATGGATTGTCATACCTTTCTGAACTCGTTATTAAATTTCCTAACGATTGGCATTTAAATCTTGACAATTTAATCATTTTTAATTTTTCGCAAAAAATCATGGGGTACCCCCTTATAAAAAAATTAAAAATTGGCGAAAATTTTATTTTTCCAAAATTACACGGAAAGTTTGATGGATTTATAGCAAATTTTGTTATCTGTTCAAAACAGTATGAATTTTTGGTGTAGGACCATTTTTAGCCAAGTTACAGCAAAAAAACCAAAAGAAAATATTCCAATTTTTGTCAAAAACTGAAATCGCGAATTTCCAAAAAAAAACCAAACCCGTTTTTTCGCTAAAACGTTGCAGTTTTTTCGCTATAACAAAGCAAATACTGATTCAAAGTATGGATTGTCATACCTTTCTGAACTCGTTATTAAATTTCCTAACGATTGGCATTTAAATCTTGACAATTTAATCATTTTTAATTTTTCGCAAAAAATCATGGGGTACCCCCTTATAAAAAAATTAAAAATTGGCGAAAATTTTATTTTTCCAAAATTACACGGAAAGTTTGATGGATTTATAGCAAATTTTGTTATCTGTTCAAAACAGTATGAATTTTTGGTGTAGGACCATTTTTAGCCAAGTTACAGCAAAAAAACCAAAAGAAAATATTCCAATTTTTGTCAAAAACTGAAATCGCGAATTTCCAAAAAAAAACCAAACCCGTTTTTTCGCTAAAACGTTGCAGTTTTTTCGCTATAACAAAGCAAATACTGATTCAAAGTATGGATTGTCATACCTTTCTGAACTCGTTATTAAATTTCCTAACGATTGGCATTTAAATCTTGACAATTTAATCATTTTTAATTTTTCGCAAAAAATCATGGGGTACCCCCTTATAAAAAAATTAAAAATTGGCGAAAATTTTATTTTTCCAAAATTACACGGAAAGTTTGATGGATTTATAGCAAATTTTGTTATCTGTTCAAAACAGTATGAATTTTTGGTGTAGGACCATTTTTAGCCAAGTTACAGCAAAAAAACCAAAAGAAAATATTCCAATTTTTGTCAAAAACTGAAATCGCGAATTTCCAAAAAAAAACCAAACCCGTTTTTTCGCTAAAACGTTGCAGTTTTTTCGCTATAACAAAGCAAATACTGATTCAAAGTATGGATTGTCATACCTTTCTGAACTCGTTATTAAATTTCCTAACGATTGGCATTTAAATCTTGACAATTTAATCATTTTTAATTTTTCGCAAAAAATCATGGGGTACCCCCTTATAAAAAAATTAAAAATTGGCGAAAATTTTATTTTTCCAAAATTACACGGAAAGTTTGATGGATTTATAGCAAATTTTGTTATCTGTTCAAAACAGTATGAATTTTTGGTGTAGGACCATTTTTAGCCAAGTTACAGCAAAAAAACCAAAAGAAAATATTCCAATTTTTGTCAAAAACTGAAATCGCGAATTTCCAAAAAAAAACCAAACCCGTTTTTTCGCTAAAACGTTGCAGTTTTTTCGCTATAACAAAGCAAATACTGATTCAAAGTATGGATTGTCATACCTTTCTGAACTCGTTATTAAATTTCCTAACGATTGGCATTTAAATCTTGACAATTTAATCATTTTTAATTTTTCGCAAAAAATCATGGGGTACCCCCTTATAAAAAAATTAAAAATTGGCGAAAATTTTATTTTTCCAAAATTACACGGAAAGTTTGATGGATTTATAGCAAATTTTGTTATCTGTTCAAAACAGTATGAATTTTTGGTGTAGGACCATTTTTAGCCAAGTTACAGCAAAAAAACCAAAAGAAAATATTCCAATTTTTGTCAAAAACTGAAATCGCGAATTTCCAAAAAAAAACCAAACCCGTTTTTTCGCTAAAACGTTGCAGTTTTTTCGCTATAACAAAGCAAATACTGATTCAAAGTATGGATTGTCATACCTTTCTGAACTCGTTATTAAATTTCCTAACGATTGGCATTTAAATCTTGACAATTTAATCATTTTTAATTTTTCGCAAAAAATCATGGGGTACCCCCTTATAAAAAAATTAAAAATTGGCGAAAATTTTATTTTTCCAAAATTACACGGAAAGTTTGATGGATTTATAGCAAATTTTGTTATCTGTTCAAAACAGTATGAATTTTTGGTGTAGGACCATTTTTAGCCAAGTTACAGCAAAAAAACCAAAAGAAAATATTCCAATTTTTGTCAAAAACTGAAATCGCGAATTTCCAAAAAAAAACCAAACCCGTTTTTTCGCTAAAACGTTGCAGTTTTTTCGCTATAACAAAGCAAATACTGATTCAAAGTATGGATTGTCATACCTTTCTGAACTCGTTATTAAATTTCCTAACGATTGGCATTTAAATCTTGACAATTTAATCATTTTTAATTTTTCGCAAAAAATCATGGGGTACCCCCTTATAAAAAAATTAAAAATTGGCGAAAATTTTATTTTTCCAAAATTACACGGAAAGTTTGATGGATTTATAGCAAATTTTGTTATCTGTTCAAAACAGTATGAATTTTTGGTGTAGGACCATTTTTAGCCAAGTTACAGCAAAAAAACCAAAAGAAAATATTCCAATTTTTGTCAAAAACTGAAATCGCGAATTTCCAAAAAAAAACCAAACCCGTTTTTTCGCTAAAACGTTGCAGTTTTTTCGCTATAACAAAGCAAATACTGATTCAAAGTATGGATTGTCATACCTTTCTGAACTCGTTATTAAATTTCCTAACGATTGGCATTTAAATCTTGACAATTTAATCATTTTTAATTTTTCGCAAAAAATCATGGGGTACCCCCTTATAAAAAAATTAAAAATTGGCGAAAATTTTATTTTTCCAAAATTACACGGAAAGTTTGATGGATTTATAGCAAATTTTGTTATCTGTTCAAAACAGTATGAATTTTTGGTGTAGGACCATTTTTAGCCAAGTTACAGCAAAAAAACCAAAAGAAAATATTCCAATTTTTGTCAAAAACTGAAATCGCGAATTTCCAAAAAAAAACCAAACCCGTTTTTTCGCTAAAACGTTGCAGTTTTTTCGCTATAACAAAGCAAATACTGATTCAAAGTATGGATTGTCATACCTTTCTGAACTCGTTATTAAATTTCCTAACGATTGGCATTTAAATCTTGACAATTTAATCATTTTTAATTTTTCGCAAAAAATCATGGGGTACCCCCTTATAAAAAAATTAAAAATTGGCGAAAATTTTATTTTTCCAAAATTACACGGAAAGTTTGATGGATTTATAGCAAATTTTGTTATCTGTTCAAAACAGTATGAATTTTTGGTGTAGGACCATTTTTAGCCAAGTTACAGCAAAAAAACCAAAAGAAAATATTCCAATTTTTGTCAAAAACTGAAATCGCGAATTTCCAAAAAAAAACCAAACCCGTTTTTTCGCTAAAACGTTGCAGTTTTTTCGCTATAACAAAGCAAATACTGATTCAAAGTATGGATTGTCATACCTTTCTGAACTCGTTATTAAATTTCCTAACGATTGGCATTTAAATCTTGACAATTTAATCATTTTTAATTTTTCGCAAAAAATCATGGGGTACCCCCTTATAAAAAAATTAAAAATTGGCGAAAATTTTATTTTTCCAAAATTACACGGAAAGTTTGATGGATTTATAGCAAATTTTGTTATCTGTTCAAAACAGTATGAATTTTTGGTGTAGGACCATTTTTAGCCAAGTTACAGCAAAAAAACCAAAAGAAAATATTCCAATTTTTGTCAAAAACTGAAATCGCGAATTTCCAAAAAAAAACCAAACCCGTTTTTTCGCTAAAACGTTGCAGTTTTTTCGCTATAACAAAGCAAATACTGATTCAAAGTATGGATTGTCATACCTTTCTGAACTCGTTATTAAATTTCCTAACGATTGGCATTTAAATCTTGACAATTTAATCATTTTTAATTTTTCGCAAAAAATCATGGGGTACCCCCTTATAAAAAAATTAAAAATTGGCGAAAATTTTATTTTTCCAAAATTACACGGAAAGTTTGATGGATTTATAGCAAATTTTGTTATCTGTTCAAAACAGTATGAATTTTTGGTGTAGGACCATTTTTAGCCAAGTTACAGCAAAAAAACCAAAAGAAAATATTCCAATTTTTGTCAAAAACTGAAATCGCGAATTTCCAAAAAAAAACCAAACCCGTTTTTTCGCTAAAACGTTGCAGTTTTTTCGCTATAACAAAGCAAATACTGATTCAAAGTATGGATTGTCATACCTTTCTGAACTCGTTATTAAATTTCCTAACGATTGGCATTTAAATCTTGACAATTTAATCATTTTTAATTTTTCGCAAAAAATCATGGGGTACCCCCTTATAAAAAAATTAAAAATTGGCGAAAATTTTATTTTTCCAAAATTACACGGAAAGTTTGATGGATTTATAGCAAATTTTGTTATCTGTTCAAAACAGTATGAATTTTTGGTGTAGGACCATTTTTAGCCAAGTTACAGCAAAAAAACCAAAAGAAAATATTCCAATTTTTGTCAAAAACTGAAATCGCGAATTTCCAAAAAAAAACCAAACCCGTTTTTTCGCTAAAACGTTGCAGTTTTTTCGCTATAACAAAGCAAATACTGATTCAAAGTATGGATTGTCATACCTTTCTGAACTCGTTATTAAATTTCCTAACGATTGGCATTTAAATCTTGACAATTTAATCATTTTTAATTTTTCGCAAAAAATCATGGGGTACCCCCTTATAAAAAAATTAAAAATTGGCGAAAATTTTATTTTTCCAAAATTACACGGAAAGTTTGATGGATTTATAGCAAATTTTGTTATCTGTTCAAAACAGTATGAATTTTTGGTGTAGGACCATTTTTAGCCAAGTTACAGCAAAAAAACCAAAAGAAAATATTCCAATTTTTGTCAAAAACTGAAATCGCGAATTTCCAAAAAAAAACCAAACCCGTTTTTTCGCTAAAACGTTGCAGTTTTTTCGCTATAACAAAGCAAATACTGATTCAAAGTATGGATTGTCATACCTTTCTGAACTCGTTATTAAATTTCCTAACGATTGGCATTTAAATCTTGACAATTTAATCATTTTTAATTTTTCGCAAAAAATCATGGGGTACCCCCTTATAAAAAAATTAAAAATTGGCGAAAATTTTATTTTTCCAAAATTACACGGAAAGTTTGATGGATTTATAGCAAATTTTGTTATCTGTTCAAAACAGTATGAATTTTTGGTGTAGGACCATTTTTAGCCAAGTTACAGCAAAAAAACCAAAAGAAAATATTCCAATTTTTGTCAAAAACTGAAATCGCGAATTTCCAAAAAAAAACCAAACCCGTTTTTTCGCTAAAACGTTGCAGTTTTTTCGCTATAACAAAGCAAATACTGATTCAAAGTATGGATTGTCATACCTTTCTGAACTCGTTATTAAATTTCCTAACGATTGGCATTTAAATCTTGACAATTTAATCATTTTTAATTTTTCGCAAAAAATCATGGGGTACCCCCTTATAAAAAAATTAAAAATTGGCGAAAATTTTATTTTTCCAAAATTACACGGAAAGTTTGATGGATTTATAGCAAATTTTGTTATCTGTTCAAAACAGTATGAATTTTTGGTGTAGGACCATTTTTAGCCAAGTTACAGCAAAAAAACCAAAAGAAAATATTCCAATTTTTGTCAAAAACTGAAATCGCGAATTTCCAAAAAAAAACCAAACCCGTTTTTTCGCTAAAACGTTGCAGTTTTTTCGCTATAACAAAGCAAATACTGATTCAAAGTATGGATTGTCATACCTTTCTGAACTCGTTATTAAATTTCCTAACGATTGGCATTTAAATCTTGACAATTTAATCATTTTTAATTTTTCGCAAAAAATCATGGGGTACCCCCTTATAAAAAAATTAAAAATTGGCGAAAATTTTATTTTTCCAAAATTACACGGAAAGTTTGATGGATTTATAGCAAATTTTGTTATCTGTTCAAAACAGTATGAATTTTTGGTGTAGGACCATTTTTAGCCAAGTTACAGCAAAAAAACCAAAAGAAAATATTCCAATTTTTGTCAAAAACTGAAATCGCGAATTTCCAAAAAAAAACCAAACCCGTTTTTTCGCTAAAACGTTGCAGTTTTTTCGCTATAACAAAGCAAATACTGATTCAAAGTATGGATTGTCATACCTTTCTGAACTCGTTATTAAATTTCCTAACGATTGGCATTTAAATCTTGACAATTTAATCATTTTTAATTTTTCGCAAAAAATCATGGGGTACCCCCTTATAAAAAAATTAAAAATTGGCGAAAATTTTATTTTTCCAAAATTACACGGAAAGTTTGATGGATTTATAGCAAATTTTGTTATCTGTTCAAAACAGTATGAATTTTTGGTGTAGGACCATTTTTAGCCAAGTTACAGCAAAAAAACCAAAAGAAAATATTCCAATTTTTGTCAAAAACTGAAATCGCGAATTTCCAAAAAAAAACCAAACCCGTTTTTTCGCTAAAACGTTGCAGTTTTTTCGCTATAACAAAGCAAATACTGATTCAAAGTATGGATTGTCATACCTTTCTGAACTCGTTATTAAATTTCCTAACGATTGGCATTTAAATCTTGACAATTTAATCATTTTTAATTTTTCGCAAAAAATCATGGGGTACCCCCTTATAAAAAAATTAAAAATTGGCGAAAATTTTATTTTTCCAAAATTACACGGAAAGTTTGATGGATTTATAGCAAATTTTGTTATCTGTTCAAAACAGTATGAATTTTTGGTGTAGGACCATTTTTAGCCAAGTTACAGCAAAAAAACCAAAAGAAAATATTCCAATTTTTGTCAAAAACTGAAATCGCGAATTTCCAAAAAAAAACCAAACCCGTTTTTTCGCTAAAACGTTGCAGTTTTTTCGCTATAACAAAGCAAATACTGATTCAAAGTATGGATTGTCATACCTTTCTGAACTCGTTATTAAATTTCCTAACGATTGGCATTTAAATCTTGACAATTTAATCATTTTTAATTTTTCGCAAAAAATCATGGGGTACCCCCTTATAAAAAAATTAAAAATTGGCGAAAATTTTATTTTTCCAAAATTACACGGAAAGTTTGATGGATTTATAGCAAATTTTGTTATCTGTTCAAAACAGTATGAATTTTTGGTGTAGGACCATTTTTAGCCAAGTTACAGCAAAAAAACCAAAAGAAAATATTCCAATTTTTGTCAAAAACTGAAATCGCGAATTTCCAAAAAAAAACCAAACCCGTTTTTTCGCTAAAACGTTGCAGTTTTTTCGCTATAACAAAGCAAATACTGATTCAAAGTATGGATTGTCATACCTTTCTGAACTCGTTATTAAATTTCCTAACGATTGGCATTTAAATCTTGACAATTTAATCATTTTTAATTTTTCGCAAAAAATCATGGGGTACCCCCTTATAAAAAAATTAAAAATTGGCGAAAATTTTATTTTTCCAAAATTACACGGAAAGTTTGATGGATTTATAGCAAATTTTGTTATCTGTTCAAAACAGTATGAATTTTTGGTGTAGGACCATTTTTAGCCAAGTTACAGCAAAAAAACCAAAAGAAAATATTCCAATTTTTGTCAAAAACTGAAATCGCGAATTTCCAAAAAAAAACCAAACCCGTTTTTTCGCTAAAACGTTGCAGTTTTTTCGCTATAACAAAGCAAATACTGATTCAAAGTATGGATTGTCATACCTTTCTGAACTCGTTATTAAATTTCCTAACGATTGGCATTTAAATCTTGACAATTTAATCATTTTTAATTTTTCGCAAAAAATCATGGGGTACCCCCTTATAAAAAAATTAAAAATTGGCGAAAATTTTATTTTTCCAAAATTACACGGAAAGTTTGATGGATTTATAGCAAATTTTGTTATCTGTTCAAAACAGTATGAATTTTTGGTGTAGGACCATTTTTAGCCAAGTTACAGCAAAAAAACCAAAAGAAAATATTCCAATTTTTGTCAAAAACTGAAATCGCGAATTTCCAAAAAAAACCAAACCCGTTTTTTCGCTAAAACGTTGCAGTTTTTTCGCTATAACAAAGCAAATACTGATTCAAAGTATGGATTGTCATACCTTTCTGAACTCGTTATTAAATTTCCTAACGATTGGCATTTAAATCTTGACAATTTAATCATTTTTAATTTTTCGCAAAAAATCATGGGGTACCCCCTTATAAAAAAATTAAAAATTGGCGAAAATTTTATTTTTCCAAAATTACACGGAAAGTTTGATGGATTTATAGCAAATTTTGTTATCTGTTCAAAACAGTATGAATTTTTGGTGTAGGACCATTTTTAGCCAAGTTACAGCAAAAAAACCAAAAGAAAATATTCCAATTTTTGTCAAAAACTGAAATCGCGAATTTCCAAAAAAAAAACCAAACCCGTTTTTTCGCTAAAACGTTGCAGTTTTTTCGCTATAACAAAGCAAATACTGATTCAAAGTATGGATTGTCATACCTTTCTGAACTCGTTATTAAATTTCCTAACGATTGGCATTTAAATCTTGACAATTTAATCATTTTTAATTTTTCGCAAAAAATCATGGGGTACCCCCTTATAAAAAAATTAAAAATTGGCGAAAATTTTATTTTTCCAAAATTACACGGAAAGTTTGATGGATTTATAGCAAATTTTGTTATCTGTTCAAAACAGTATGAATTTTTGGTGTAGGACCATTTTTAGCCAAGTTACAGCAAAAAAGCCAAAAGAAAATATTCCAATTTTTGTCAAAAACTGAAATCGCGAATTTCCAAAAAAAAACCAAACCCGTTTTTTCGCTAAAACGTTGCAGTTTTTTCGCTATAACAAAGCAAATACTGATTCAAAGTATGGATTGTCATACCTTTCTGAACTCGTTATTAAATTTCCTAACGATTGGCATTTAAATCTTGACAATTTAATCATTTTTAATTTTTCGCAAAAAATCATGGGGTACCCCCTTATAAAAAAATTAAAAATTGGCGAAAATTTTATTTTTCCAAAATTACACGGAAAGTTTGATGGATTTATAGCAAATTTTGTTATCTGTTCAAAACAGTATGAATTTTTGGTGTAGGACCATTTTTAGCCAAGTTACAGCAAAAAAACCAAAAGAAAATATTCCAATTTTTGTCAAAAACTGAAATCGCGAATTTCCAAAAAAAAACCAAACCCGTTTTTTCGCTAAAACGTTGCAGTTTTTTCGCTATAACAAAGCAAATACTGATTCAAAGTATGGATTGTCATACCTTTCTGAACTCGTTATTAAATTTCCTAACGATTGGCATTTAAATCTTGACAATTTAATCATTTTTAATTTTTCGCAAAAAATCATGGGGTACCCCCTTATAAAAAATTAAAAATTGGCGAAAATTTTATTTTTCCAAAATTACACGGAAAGTTTAATGGATTTATAGCAAATTTTGTTATCTGTTCAAAACAGTATGATTTTTGGTGTAGGACCATTTTTGGCCAAGTTACAGCAAAAAAACCAAAAGAAAAAATTCCAATTTTTGTCAAAAACTGAAATCGCGAATTTCCAAAAAAAAACCAAACCCGTTTTTTCGCTAAAACGAAGCAGTTTTTTCGCTATAACAAAGCAAATACTGATTCAAAGTATGGATTGTCATACCTTTCTGAACTCGTTATTAAATTTCCTAACGATTGGCATTTAAACCTTGACAATTTATTCATTTTTAATTTTTCGAAAAAATCATGGGGTACCCCCTTATAAAAAAATTAAAATTGGCGAAAATTTTATTTTTCCAAAATTACACGGAAGTTTTATGGATTTATAGCAAATTTTGTTATCTGTTCAAAACAGTATGAATTTTTGGTGTAGGACCATTTTTGGCCAAGTTACAGCAAAAAAACCAAAAGAAAAAATTCCAATTTTTGTCAAAAACTGAAATCGCGAATTTCCAAAAAAAAACCAAACCCGTTTTTTTCGCTAAACAAGCATGCAGTTTTTTCGCTATAACAATACAAATACTGATTCAAAGTATGGATTGTCATACTTTCTGAACTCGTTATTAAATTTCCTAACGATTGGCATTTAAACCTTGACAATTTATTCATTTTTAATTTTTCGAAAAAAATCATGGGTACACCCTTATAAAAAAATTAAATTGTTGGCGAAAATTTTATTTTTCCAAATTACACGGAAAGTTTTATGGATTTATAGCAAATTTTGTTATCTGTTCAACAGTATGAATTTTTGGTGTAGGACCATTTTTGGCCAAGTTACAGCAAAAAAACCAAAAGAAAAAATTCCAATTTTTTTCAAAAACTGAAATCGCGAATTTCCAAAAAAAAACCAAACCCGTTTTTTTTCGCTAAAACGTTGCAGTTTTTTTCGCTATAACAAAGCAAATACTGATTCAAAGTATGGATTGTCATAACTTTCTGAACGAGTTATTAAATTTCCTAACGATTGGCATTTAAACCTTGACAATTTATTCATTTTTATTTTTCATTTTTAAAAATCATGGGTACCCCTTATAAAAAAATTAAAAATTGGCGAAAATTTTATTTTTCCAAAATTACACGGAAAGTTTTATGGATTTATAGCAAATTTTGTTATCTGTTCAAAACAGTATGAATTTTTGGTGTAGGACCATTTTTGGCCAAGTTACAGCAAAAACCAAAAGAAAAAATTCCAATTTTTGTCAAAAACTGAAATCGCGAATTTCCAAAAAAAAACCAAACCGTTTTTTTCGCTAAAACGTTGCAGTTTTTTCGCTATAACAAAGCAAATACTGATTCAAAGTATGGATTGTCATACCTTTCTGAACTCGTTATTAAATTTCCTAACGATTGGCATTTAAACCTTGACAATTTTTCATTTTTAATTTTTCGAAAAAATCATGGGGTACCCCCTTATAAAAAAATTAAAAATTGGCGAAAATTTTATTTTTCCAAAATTACACGGAAAGTTTTATGGATTTATAGCAAATTTTGTTATCTGTTCAAAACAGTATGAATTTTTGGTGTAGGACCATTTTTGGCCAAGTTACAGCAAAAAACCAAAAGAAAAAATTCCAATTTTTGTCAAAAACTGAAATCGCGAATTTCCAAAAAAAAACCAAACCCGTTTTTTTTCGCTAAAACGACAGTTTTTTTTTCGCTATAACAAAGCAAATACTGATTCAAAGTATGGATTGTCATACCTTTCTGAACTCGTTATTAAATTTCCTAACGATTGGCATTTAAACCTTGACAATTTATTCATTTTTTATTTTTCGCAAAAAATCATGGGGTACCCCCTTATAAAAAAATTAAAAATTGGCGAAAATTTTATTTTTCCAAAATTACACGGAAAGTTTTATGGATTTATAGCAAATTTTGTTATCTGTTCAAAACAGTATGAATTTTTGGTGTAGGACCATTTTTGGCCAAGTTACAGCAAAAAAACCAAAAGAAAAAATTCCAATTTTTGTCAAAAACTGAAATCGCGAATTTCCAAAAAAAAACCAAACCCGTTTTTTTTCGCTAAAACGAAGCAGTTTTTTCGCTATAACAAAGCAAATACTGATTCAAAGTATGGATTGTCATACCTTTCTGAACTCGTTATTAAATTTCCTAACGATTGGCATTTAAACCTTGACAATTTATTCATTTTTAATTTTTCGAAAAAATCATGGGGTACCCCCTTATAAAAAATTAAAAATTGGCGAACATTTTATTTTTCCAAAATTACACGGAAAGTTTTATGGATTTATAGCAAATTTTGTTATCTGTTCAAAACAGTATGAATTTTTGGTGTAGGACCATTTTTGGCCAAGTTACAGCAAAAAAACCAAAAGAAAAAATTCCAATTTTTGTCAAAAACTGAAATCGCGAATTTCCAAAAAAAAACCAAACCCGTTTTTTTCGCTAAAACGTTGCAGTTTTTTCGCTATAACAAAGCAAATACTGATTCAAAGTATGGATTGTCATACCTTTCTGAACTCGTTATTAAATTTCCTAACGATTGGCATTTAAACCTTGACAATTTATTCATTTTTAATTTTTCGCAAAAAATCATGGGGTACCCCCTATAAAAAAATTAAAAAATTGCCGAAAATTTTATTTTTCCAAAATTACCCGGAAAGTTTTATGGATTTATAGCAAATTTTGTTATCTGTTCAAAACAGTATGAATTTTTGGTGTAGGACCATTTTTGGCCAAGTTACAGCAAAAAAACCAAAAGAAAATTCCAATTTTTGTCAAAAACTGAAATCGCGAATTTCCAAAAAAAAACCAAACCCGTTTTTTCGCTAAAACGAAGCAGTTTTTTCGCTATAACAAAGCAAATACTGATTCAAAGTATGGATTGTCATACCTTTCTGAACTCGTTATTAAATTTCCTAACGATTGGCATTTAAACCTTGACAATTTATTCATTTTTAATTTTTCGAAAAAAATCATGGGGTACCCCCTATAAAAAAATTAAAAATTGGCGAAAATTTTATTTTTCCAAAATTACACGGAAAGTTTTATGGATTTATAGCAAATTTTGTTATCTGTTCAAAACAGTATGAATTTTTGTGTAGGACCATTTTTGGCCAAGTTACAGCAAAAAAACCAAAAGAAAAAATTCCAATTTTTGTCAAAAACTGAAATTGCGAATTTCCAAAAAAAAACCAAACCCGTTTTTTCGCTAAAACGAAGCAGTTTTTTCGCTATAACAAAGCAAATACTGATTCAAAGTATGGATTGTCATACCTTTCTGAACTCGTTATTAAATTTCCTAACGATTGGCATTTAAACCTTGACAATTTATTCATTTTTAATTTTTCGAAAAAAATCATGGGGTACCCCCTTATAAAAAAATTAAAAATTGGCGAAAATTTTATTTTTCCAAAATTACACGGAAAGTTTTATGGATTTATAGCAATTTTGTTATCTGTTCAAAACAGTATGCATTTTTGGTGTAGGACCATTTTTGGCCAAGTTACAGCAAAAAAACCAAAAGAAAAAATTCCAATTTTTGTCAAAAACTGAAATCGCGAATTTCCAAAAAAAAACCAAACCCGTTTTTTCGCTAAAACGAAGCAGGTTTTTCGCTATAACAAAGCAAATACTGATTCAAAGTATGGATTGTCATACCTTTCTGAACTCGTTATTAAATTTCCTAACGATTGGCATTTAAACCTTGACAATTTATTCATTTTTAATTTTTCGAAAAAAATCATGGGGTACCCCCTTATAAAAAAATTAAAAATTGGCGAAAATTTTATTTTTCCAAATTTACAACGAAAGTTTTATGGATTTATAGCAAATTTTGTTATCTGTTCAAAACAGTATGAATTTTTGGTGTAGGACCATTTTTGGCCAAGTTACAGCAAAAAAACCAAAAGAAAAAATTCCAATTTTTGTCAAAAACTGAAATCGCGAATTTCAAAAAAAAAAAACCAAACCCGTTTTTTCGCTAAAACGAAGCAGTTTTTTCGCTATAACAAAGCAAATACTGATTCAAAGTATGGATTGTCATACCTTTCTGAACTCGTTATTAAATTTCCTAACGATTGGCATTTAAACCTTGACAATTTATTCATTTTTAATTTTTCGAAAAAAATCATGGGGTACCCCCTTATAAAAAAATTAAAAATTGGCGAAAATTTTATTTTTCCAAAATTACACGGAAAGTTTTATGGATTTATAGCAAATTTTTGTTACTTTTCAAAACAGGTTGCATTTTTGGTGGATGACCAATTTTTGCCAATTTTCCGCAAAAAAACCAAAAGAAAAAATTACAATTTTTGTCAAAAACTGAAATCGCGAATTTCCAAAAAAAACCCAACCCGTTTTTTTTCGCTAAAACGAAGCAGTTTTTTTCGCTATAACAAAGCAAATACTGATTCAAAGTATGGATTGTCATACCTTTCTGAACTCGTTATTAAATTTCCTAACGATTGGCATTTAAACCTTGACAATTTATTCATTTTTAATTTTTTTCGAAAAAAATCATGGGGTACCCCCCTTATAAAAAATTAAAAATTGGCGAAAATTTTATTTTTCCAAATTACACGGAAAGTTTATGGATTTATAGCAAATTTTGTTATCTGTTCAAAACAGTATGAATTTTTGGTGTAGGACCATTTTTGGCCAAGTTACAGCAAAAAAACCAAAAGTAAAAATTTCAATTTTTTTTAAAAAAATGAATGCGCGAATTTCAAAAAAAAACCCAACCCGTTTTTTTCGCTAAAACGAAGCAGTTTTTTCGCTATAACAAAGCAAATACTGATTCAAAGTATGGATTGTCATACCTTTCTGAACTCGTTATTAAATTTCCTAACGATTGGCATTTAAACCTTGACAATTTATTCATTTTTAATTTTTCGAAAAAAATCATGGGGTACCCCCTTATAAAAAAATTAAAAATTGGCGAAAATTTTATTTTTCCAAAATTACACGGAAAGTTTTATGGATTTATAGCAAATTTTGTTATCTGTTCAAAACAGTATGAATTTTTGGTGTAGGACCATTTTGGCCAAGTTACAGCAAAAAAACCAAAAGAAAAAATTCCAATTTTTGTCAAAAACTGAAATCGCTAATTTCCAAAAAAAACCAAACCCTTTTTTTCGCTAAAACGAAGCAGTTTTTTAGATATAACATAGCAAATACTGATTCAAAGTATGGATTGTCATACCTTTCTGAACTCGTTATTAAATTTCCTAACGATTGGCATTTAAACCTTGACAATTTATCATTTTTAATTTTTCGAAAAAATCATGGGGTACCCCCTTATAAAAAAATTAAAAATTGGCGAAAATTTTATTTTTCCAAAATTACACGGAAAGTTTTGATGGATTTATAGCAAATTTTGTTATCTGTTCAAAGCAGTATGAATTTTTGGTGTAGGACCATTTTTGGCCAAGTTACAGCAAAAAACCAAAAGAAAAAATTCCAATTTTTGTCAAAAACTGAAATCGCGAATTTCCAAAAAAAAACCAAACCCGTTTTTTCGCTAAAACGAAGCAGTTTTTTCGCTATAACAAAGCAAATACTGATTCAAAGTATGGATTGTCATACCTTTCTGAACTCGTTATTAAATTTCCTAACGATTGGCATTTAACCTTGACAATTTATTCATTTTTAATTTTTCGAAAAAAAATCATGGGGTACCCCCTTATAAAAAAAATTAAAAATTGGCGAAAATTTTATTTTTCCAAAATTACACGGAAAGTTTTATGGATTTATAGCAAATTTTGTTATCTGTTCAAAACAGTATGAATTTTTGGTGTAGGACCATTTTTGGCCAAGTTACAGCAAAAAAACCAAAAGAAAAAATTCCAATTTTTGTCAAAAACTGAAATCGCGAATTTCCAAAAAAAAACCAAACCCGTTTTTTCGCTATAACGAAGCAGTTTTTTTCGCTATAACAAAGCAAATACTGATTCAAAGTATGGATTGTCATACCTTTCTGAACTCGTTATTAAATTTCCTAACGATTGGCATTTAAATCCTTGACAATTTCTTTCATTTTTAATTTTTCGAAAAAAATCATGGGGTACCCCCTTATAAAAAATTAAAAATTGGCGAAAATTTTATTTTTCCAAAATTACACGGAAAGTTTTATGGATTTATAGCAAATTTTGTTATCTGTTCAAAAGCAGTATGAATTTTTGGTGTAGGACCATTTTGGCCAAGTTACAGCAAAAAAACCAAAAGAAAAAATTCCAATTTTTTGTCAAAAACTGAAATCGCGAATTTCCAAAAAAAAACCAAACCCGTTTTTTCGCTAAAACGAAGCAGTTTTTTCGCTATAACAAAGCAAATACTGATTCAAAGTACGGATTGTCATACCTTTCTGAACTCGTTATTAAATTTCCTAACGATTGGCATTTAAACCTTGACAATTTATTCATTTTTAATTTTTTCGAAAAAAATCATGGGGTACCCCCTT
>NW_027221766.1:0-76234 GCF_030179915.1 Drosophila takahashii
GTTAAATATATTTAAATAAAATGTATTTAAATATAATTATTATTTTATTATATATATATTTGATTATATATATATATTCTGACTTAAAAAAGCCAAAAAAATAAACACAATTAATTTATGTTTATTATCGAATCATCAAGCAAAGGATAAGCTTCAGTGGGATCGCAGTATGGCAGCTGCTCAACCACTTACAACACCTTGCCTGTTACAAAAGTCGTTTACAATTGATTCTAGGCTTTGTCATTGTATTAAATAATGCTTTTATATGTAACTAGCTCGGCATCAGGTGATCGAAGATCCTCCCATTTACTATGTTACAAATTACATTGGCATCACATCCATTGTCGTTTATAAAGTAAATTATAAACTTTTAAATGGTTTAGAAGCCATACAATGCAAATTGCCCCTTATTTATCATTGCAGTCCAGCACGGATACGACCTTAGAGGCGTTCAGGCATAATCCAACGGACGTAGCGTCATACCACTGTTCGCTCGAACAAGTATTGTGCCATTGGTCCGTACCTGCGGTTCCTCTCGTACTACGCAGGAATGCTGTCGCAACAACGTTTTGTCATTAGTAGGGTAAACTAACCTGTCTCACGACGGTCTAAACCCAGCTCACGTTCCCTTGCATGGGTGAACAATCCAACGCTTGGTGAATTTTGCTTCACAATGATAGGAAGAGCCGACATCGAAGGATCAAAAAGCGACGTCGCTATGAACGCTTGGCCGCCACAAGCCAGTTATCCCTATGGTAACTTTTCTGACACCTCTTGTTAAAAACTCTTTAAACCAAAAGGATCGATAGGCCGAGCTTTTGCTGTCCCTGTGTGTACTGAACACCGAGATCAAGTCAGCATTTGCCCTTTTGCTCTATGTGTGGTTTCTGTCCGCACTGAGCTGGCCTTGGGACACCTCCGTTATTATTTGAGAGATGTACCGCCCCAGTCAAACTCCCTACCTGGCAATGTCCTTGAATTGGATCATACCTGAGTAATTGGAGTTATACCAAATTTTCAAATCAAAAATACATAAATGCACCGTTTTATTAAAGAATTTGTTTGCGATTATATAACAAACTCGTGATACTTTGATCAAGAAGCTTGCATCAAAACCCAATACCATAAGATATAATAAATATATCCGTATAATGGCTAGGAAATGATACACGTTCCATTTAATCAAGTAAGTAAGGAAACAATAAGAGTAGTGGTATTTCATTGACGATACCAAACCGAAGTCTAATATCTCCCACTTATTCTACACCTCTTATGTCTCCTTACACTGCCAGATTAGAGTCAAGCTCAAAAGGGTCTTCTTTCCCGCTAATTATTCCAAGCCCGTTCCCTTGGCTGTGGTTTCGCTAGATAGTAGATAGGGACAGTAGGAATCTCGTTAATCCATTCATGCGCGTCACTAATTAGATGACGAGGCATTTGGCTACCTTAAGAGAGTCATAGTTACTCCCGCCGTTGACCCGCGCTTACTTGAATTTCTTCACTTTGACATTCAGAGCACTGGGCAGAAATCACATTGTGTCAACACCCGCTAGGGCCATCACAATGCTTTGTTTTAATTAGACAGTCGGATTCCCCAAGTCCGTGCCAGTTCTGAATTGATTGTTAATTGATAATCGTTATAATTAATAAGAACTAATTGGTTTGACCCAATTAGTATTCTTAAAAATTTTAGCAAGAAAGTTCCACAATTGGCTACGTAACTAACTATCCGGGGAACAAGTAACTAACATAAATGCTAGAAACTCTATTTACCCAGAACGAGCACATAAACCATGTTATTGTTTCCCAATCAAGCCCGACTATCTCAATCTTCAGAGCCAATCCTTATCCCGAAGTTACGGATCTAATTTGCCGACTTCCCTTACCTACATTATTCTATCGACTAGAGACTCTTCACCTTGGAGACCAGCTGCGGATATTGGTACGGCCTGTTGAGAAGTTTGCGTGTCCCCACCATAAATTTTCAAGGTCCGAGGAGAAAATATCGACACAACAGTATATGTCATGCTCTTCTAGCCCATCTACCATATCTCTCTGCGAAAGACTTCCATGGTAGTACGGCTATAAAACAGAAAAGAAAACTCTTCCGATATCTCTCGACGGCTTCTTTATGGTCGTTCCTGTTGCCAGGATGAGCACGAGGCCCATATTTAATAACAAACGGATACTCAACAGGTTACGGAATTGGAACCGTATTCCCTTTCGTTCAAAATTATTCAAGTATATTATATTAGCTTGATTTGTATATATTGCGTTTTTGGTTTTACTTGAAAATTTTCGGCTTTCGCCTTGAACTTAGGACCGACTAACTCGTGATCAACCACTGTTCACACGAAACCCTTCTCCACTTCAGTCCTCCAAGGTCTCATTCGATTATTTGCTACTACCACCAAGATCTGTACCAATGGCAGCTCCATGCAGGCTTACGCCAAACACTTCTACGCATACCATTGTACCTTCCTACTCACTAAAGTTTCAAAATTTATATCACAAGTAATATAAATCATCTACTTTAGCGGTAATGTATAGGTATACAACTTAAGCGCCATCCATTTTAAGGGCTAGTTGCTTCGGCAGGTGAGTTGTTACACACTCCTTAGCGGATTTCGACTTCCATGATCACCGTCCTGCTGTTTTAAGCAACCAACGCCTTTCATGGTATCTGCATGAGTTGTTAATTTGGGCACCGTAACATTACGTTTGGTTCATCCCACAGCGCCAGTTCTGCTTACCAAAAGTGGCCCACTGGGCACATTATATCATAACCTTAAACTTCATATCAAGAAAGTTAAGGTTCTTACCCATTTAAAGTTTGAGAATAGGTTAAGATCGTTTCGACCCTAAGGCCTCTAATCATTCGCTTTACCAGATAAGATTATTTTATATAATATTAAAATGCACCAGCTATCCTGAGGGAAACTTCGGAAGGAACCAGCTACTAGATGGTTCGATTGGTCTTTCGCCCCTATACTCAATTCTGACAATCGATTTGCACGTCAGAACTGTTTCGGTCTTCCATCAGGGTTTCCCCTGACTTCAACCTGATCAAGTATAGTTCACCATCTTTCGGGTCACAGCATATATGCTCAAGGTACGTTCCAGTTAGAGGCATAAATAATATAAATATCATTATACATAACTATATAGAACGCCCCGGGATTGTGTTAATTAGCTATAAATAGTTAAAAAACTAATCCCATTATTAGTCAAGTTAATTACGCTATTAGGTTTATATCCCAATAACTTGCACATATGTTAGACTCCTTGGTCCGTGTTTCAAGACGGGTCCCGAAGGTATCCTGAATCTTTCGCATTGTTAATCCTACAAGTGCATATAATAAACACAAAAATCAATGATAATCATGCCATTATATAATTCCGAAAAATTAACGCACTGTATTCATATAAATCTATCAGCACTTTATCAAATTAATAACATTTATTCTGTGTTAAAATGCAAGCAATTTAATTTGAATAAACTATAAGTTATATTTTATGATAAATTTGGTATGCTAATAGATTACAATGTCCTTATATGGAAAAAATGCACACTATTATCATAATATTGTTTAAATATTACAATTTTAATGATGAATTTTCCATAACGGATATTCAGGTTCATCGGGCTTAACCTCTAAGCAGTTTCACGTACTGTTTAACTCTCTATTCAGAGTTCTTTTCAACTTTCCCTCACGGTACTTGTTTACTATCGGTCTCATGGTTATATTTAGTTTTAGATGGAGTTTACCACCCACTTAGTGCTGCACTATCAAGCAACACGACTCTTTGGAAACATCATCTAGTAATCATTAACGTTATACGGGCCTGGCACCCTCTATGGGTAAATGGCCTCATTTAAGAAGGACTTAAATCGTTAATTTCTCATACTAGAATATTGACGCTCCATACACTGCATCTCACATTTGCCATATAGACAAAGTGACTTAGTGCTGAACTGATTTCTTTTCGCTCGCCGCTACTAAGAAAATCCTTGTTAGTTTCTTTTCCTCCCCTAATTAATATGCTTAAATTCAGGGGGTAGTCCCATATGAGTTGAGGTTGTATATAACTTTTATTTGCAATTAATTCTTTATATATAATGATAAAACATTTTATTAAATTCGTTTAAAGCTGACGTATATATATATTAATGGCATTTATTTGTAACGAATTAACGAAGAATAATAATATTGTCAACGTTTTTCATATTTCAAATCATTAATAAGAGACAATTCTAGATAATATTTTATGCTAGACATTTCTCAGTATTATTTGATTGAAAAAGAAAATATTCCTCTTCGTTTTTCTCAAAGTTTAATTACTATTGTGAGATAATGTTTTTCATATATTTGTTAATATTATGAATAAAATAATTAAATTATTTTTATCCAATAATATACCATATGCTTATAAAATTTTATTATAAAATTTGTATAAACAACTTAATTAGCATAGTCTTACAACCCTCAACCATATGTAGTCCAAGCAGCACTATAAAATTAATTAAAGTACATAACAGCATGGACTGCGATATGCGTTCAAAATGTCGATGTTCATGTGTCCTGCAGTTCACACGATGACGCACAGTTTGCTGCGTTCTTCATCGACCCATGAGCCGAGTGATCCACCGCTTAGAGTTTTATAATATTGGTTTTAAATTTGGTCAAATATGTTTTTATTGAAAGAAATTAAAAATACACCATTTTACTGGCATATATCAATTCCTTCAATAAATGTATTTATATACCTAAAATAAATGCTGCGAAATGTCTTAGTTTTATATAAACAATATATATCAAAGTATTATTTGTAATGGCATTTGTTTGTTAATATATATTGATAATTTTATATAAAACATTAACCTGAAACCAGGTACAACATTGTATATTTTAGGTTGTTGCATTATCCAATGTATGATCATCATCAAATTAGTTGGCCAATACATCTCGCAACGCGTGTATATTATGGTCCATATACACACAAAAGTTTATAATAAATATATAAAATATATTTTATTATATTAATAATTCGATTTGCTTGTTCGAATTTTATGTTTGTTTCTATTTAATTTATTTGTAATAATATTATATTATTACAATATTTCGATTTGCTTGTTCGAAATTTATTTGATCTTTTACTTTTAAGATCATATTTTTGGTATAATTATTATTATAATTATTATGTATATATATATATATATTGGTAATTTGTATTAAATTTGTATTAACAAATTTTTTTATTAACGGTAAGGATATTATACAATAATGATCCTTCCGCAGGTTCACCTACGGAAACCTTGTTACGACTTTTACTTCCTCTAAATAATCAAGTTCGGTCAACTTTTGCGAAACAACCGTAACACACAAGGCGTCACAGTGATCACGTCCGGAGACCTCACTAAATAATTCAATCGGTAGTAGCGACGGGCGGTGTGTACAAAGGGCAGGGACGTAATCAATGCGAGTTAATGACTCACACTTACTGGGAATTCCAAGTTCATGTGAACAGTTTCAGTTCACAATCCCAAGCATGAAAGTGGTTCAGCGGTTTACCCGGACCTCTCGGTCTAGGAAATACACGTTGATACTTTCATTGTAGCGCGCGTGCAGCCCAGGACATCTAAGGGCATCACAGACCTGTTATTGCTCAATCTCATTATTGCTAGACGCAATTTGTCCATTTAAGAAGCTAGTGTCCTTATAATGGGACAAACCAACAGGTACGGCTCCACTTATATAAACACATTCAAACACAATAAACATTTTACTGCCACCATGAATGAAGGCTATATAAGCTTCAACACCATAATCCTGAAGATATCTATTTAATATATTTGAGTCTCGTTCGTTATCGGAATTAACCAGACAAATCACTCCACGAACTAAGAACGGCCATGCACCACCACCCATAGATTCGAGAAAGAGCTATCAATCTGTCTTACACACTTATGTTCGGACCTGGTAAGTTTTCCCGTGTTGAGTCAAATTAAGCCGCAGGCTCCACTCCTGGTGGTGCCCTTCCGTCAATTCCTTTAAGTTTCAGCTTTGCAACCATACTTCCCCCGGAGCCCAAAAGCTTTGGTTTCCCGGGAAGCGACTGAGAGAGCCATAAAAGTAGCTACACCCAATTGCTAGCTGGCATCGTTTATGGTTAGAACTAGGGCGGTATCTGATCGCCTTCGAACCTCTAACTTTCGTTCTTGATTAATGAAAACATCTTTGGCAAATGCTTTCGCTTAAGTTAGTCTTACGACGGTCCAAGAATTTCACCTCTCGCGTCGTAATACTAATGCCCCCAAACTGCTTCTATTAATCATTACCTCTTGATCTGAAAACCAATGAAAGCAGAACAGAGGTCTTATTTCATTATCCCATGCACAGAATATTCAGGCATTTGAAGCCTGCTTTAAGCACTCTAATTTGTTCAAAGTAATTGTACCGGCCCACAATAACACTCGTTTAAGAGCACTAATGCAGGTTTTTAAATAGGAGGAACATATGAAAAAATACAAGTATTTAAACACATATAAGAACTCCACCGGTAATACGCTTACATACATAAAGGTATAGTACTAACCACAATTGTAAGTTGTACTACCCGTATGAAGCACAAGTTCAACTACGAACGTTTTAACCGCAACAACTTTAATATACGCTATTGGAGCTGGAATTACCGCGGCTGCTGGCACCAGACTTGCCCTCCAATTGGTCCTTGTTAAAGGATTTAAAGTGTACTCATTCCAATTACAGGGCCTCGGATATGAGTCCTGTATTGTTATTTTTCGTCACTACCTCCCCGAGCTGGGAGTGGGTAATTTACGCGCCTGCTGCCTTCCTTAGATGTGGTAGCCGTTTCTCAGGCTCCCTCTCCGGAATCGAACCCTGATTCCCCGTTACCCGTTGCAACCATGGTAGTCCTAGATACTACCATCAAAAGTTGATAGGGCAGACATTTGAAAGATCTGTCGTCGGTACAAGACCCATACGATCTGCATGTTATCTAGAGTTCAACCAATATAACGATCTTGCGATCGCTTGGTTTTAGCCTAATAAAAGCACATGTCCCATAAGGTTCATGTTTTAATTGCATGTATTAGCTCTAGAATTACCACAGTTATCCAAGTAACTGTTAACGATCTAAGGAACCATAACTGATATAATGAGCCTTTTGCGGTTTCACTTTTAATTCGTGTGTACTTAGACATGCATGGCTTAATCTTTGAGACAAGCATATAACTACTGGCAGGATCAACCAGAATAATGTTTTCGTTCATATTTCATTCATATTTTTTGAATAGAAATTAGTAATATAAATATAATAGATTTTATTTCCATTTTATATGTTCGGTTTTTCTTAAATATTGATTTTAATTCAATATTTTTTTTTGCTTTGTGAAATAATTCTATTTTAATTCGAATACGGCCATTTTTATATGGCATTCGTATACGTTCTTTAATTTTTACTTGTTTCGCCACTAATATAACAAGTTTATAATTGATGTTGAAGAAAAAGTACAACTTTTTTATAACACAATTTTCAATATATATTGTTCTTTCTATAAGTTTTTATTATATTATATATACATATTTCATTCTAAAATATCATTTTTGTTCAACATACATAATTATTGTATCCACACATGTACAATTTTTGTTTAACCAATATAAATATTGAGTTAAATCATTTGCATTTTGATGATAAATTTAAAATTTATCTTTTCCATATAACTCTCTGGTAATATATGATATAAAACCGAGCGCATATGAAATTATTTTGATCACTAATATTGCAATTATATTTTATTATAATGCTTTTTGTAAACACATTGTACCGGCAAGCGATACTCTGTGCCCAAACGACAGGGGATATAATAATTTAATATAAATTATCATATATACCTGCCACCAAAGATTAACGATAAAAGTCGGAAACAATTTGTTATTCTATATATAATAGAAACTTGACCTCTGTTTCACCTTTTTATCATGGGTTTATAATATTAACCACGTAGCCAAGTCTTAATTTCATTTAAGAAACAAATTTATACGGATAATATTTTGATTTTAATATATGTTGTTCTATTGATAACAAAAGTATATATTATAATATATTTTGTTCAATAGTAGATGGACTACTTACTGTACCATCCTTATTTTTATTATTATTGATATACATTATATTGACAACAGCATATGATATTCATATGGTTTGTTCAATAATTAATTGGTGGACAACCACTGACCATCCTATAGTAGTTTTTGGCCACGACGTCTAAATATCGAAATTATTTAATTCCGTTTGCCACCCATACGATAGATATTAACTATCTATAATAATAATGTGTACACATAAAATATTATATGTATATATATAGACCAACAGACAAGCACTTCACCCTATAGTAGTTTTTGGCCACGACGTCTATATATCGGGCATATTTAATTCTCTTTGCCACCCAACCAAAGATATTCACTTTTTTATATAAAGTATTATTTGATCATATTAATATAACCAATTATTTCTGCCATATTCATATAATTTCTTTATGAATTATTTTTTGGTCATATCCATATAATCTATATGCCGTATCCATATAATGAATACGGCATATCCATACAACTAGCCATATTTGTATGTCAATGTATATTTTATTATACATTTTTTTTCTTTCTACATATAATATGGTATTTCCATATCGCTATAATTGAATTATATGTATAAGATATCATTTATATATAGCATTGCCAAAATAATATGATAAACATAAATTTTGAACAATACGGCCGGTCGGCGAGCACTGCCTCCCTATATATGTTTTTGGCCACGACGTCTAAATATTGGGTATTTTTCGTACTGCGGCCCCGGTGTATGTAAATTGGGCATATTTCGTACTGATGCCAACATATCTATATGACTCATTATTTTCTTCCATATCAATATAACTTCTTTTATTTCCATATTCAAGTAATTTCTTTATTTGCCATATCAATATAAAATATTTTTAGGTCATAGTTATAAAATCTATATGCCGTATCCATATAATGAATACGGCATATCCATACAACTACCCATATATGTATGTCAATGTATATTTTATTATACATTTTTTTTCTTTATACATATAATATGGTATTTCCATATCGCTATAATTGAATTATATGTATAAGATATCATTTATATATAGCATTGCCAAAATAATATGATAAACATAAATTTTGAACAATACGGCCGGTCGGCGAGCACTGCCTCCCTATATATGTTTTTGGCCACGACGTCTAAATATTGGGTATTTTTCGTACTGCGGCCCCGGTGTATGTAAATTGGGCATATTTCGTACTGATGCCAACATATCTATATGACTCATTATTTTCTTCCATATCAATATAACTTCTTTTATTTCCATATTCAAGTAATTTCTTTATTTGCCATATCAATATAAAATATTTTTTGGTCATATTTATATAATCTATATGCCGTATCCATATAATGAATACGGCATATCCATACAACTAGCCATATTTGTATGTAAATCTATATTATATTAAACATTTATTATCTATAAACATATAATATGGTATTTCCATATCGCTATAATTGAATTATATGTATAAGATATCATTTATATATAGCATTGCCAAAATAATATGATAAACATAAATTTTGAACAATACGGCCGGTCGGCGAGCACTGCCTCCCTATATATGTTTTTGGCCACGACGTCTAAATATTGGGTATTTTTCGTACTGCGGCCCCGGTGTATGTAAATTGGGCATATTTCGTACTGATGCCAACATATCTATATGACTCATTATTTTCTTCCATATCAATATAACTTCTTTTATTTCCATATTCAAGTAATTTCTTTATTTGCCATATCAATATAAAATATTTTTTGGTCATATTTATATAATCTATATGCCGTATCCATATAATGAATACGGCATATCCATACAACTAGCCATATTTGTATGTCAATGTATATTTTATTATACATTTTTTTTCTTTATACATATAATATGGTATTTCCATATCGCTATAATTGAATTATATGTATAAGATATCATTTATATATAGCATTGCCAAAATAATATGATAAACATAAATTTTGAACAATACGGCCGGTCGGCGAGCACTGCCTCCCTATATATGTTTTTGGCCACGACGTCTAAATATTGGGTATTTATCGTACTGCGGCTCCGGTGTATGTAAATTGGGCATATTTCGTACTGATGCCACCATATCCATATAACTTATTTTTTGTTCTATATCTATATAATTATCCATATCCACACTACAACTTAGTATTTTTCCCATATGCATATAACTCATTATTTAGCATATCAATATAACTAATTTTTTTCCATATCCATACTAGAACTTATTATTTCTTTAATATCCATATAACTCAATATTTTTTTATATCCATACTAGAACTTATTATTTTTCCCATATCCATACTAGAACTTATAAATTTTCCCATATTCATATAACTAATTTTTTTCATATCCATACTAGAACATTAAATTTTTTGCCATATCTATATAACTCATTTTATTCCATATCCATACTAGAACTTATTATTTCTTTAATATCCATATAACTCAATATTTTTTCATATCCATACTAGAACTTATCATTTTTCCCATATTCATATAACTCATTTTTCCATATCCATACTAGAACTCTGTATTCTTTTCCATATCCATATAACTCATTTTTTTTTTCATATCCATACTAGAACTTATTATTTTTCCCATATCCACATAACTCATTTTTTTCATATCCATACTAGAACTTGTTATTTTTCCCATATCCATATAACTCATTTTTTTTCATATCCATACTAGAACTTAATATTATTTTCATATCCATATAACTCATGTTTGGACTTGGAATATTTTTATACACGTCACTAATAGGATGACGATTCAGTTGGCTACCTTAAGAGGTACATATACTTGCATATGTCTCTTACTTGTATGTTCGGACTTAGAATATTTTTATACACGTCACTAATAGGATGACGATTCAGTTGGCTACCTTAAGAGGTACATATACTTGCATATGTCTCTTACTTGTATGTTCGGACTTAGAATATTTTTATACACGTCACTAATAGGATGACGATTCAGTTGGCTACCTTAAGAGGTACATATACTTGCATATGTCTCTTATTTGCATGTTCGGACTTAGAATATTTTTATACGCGTCACTAATAGGATGACGATTCAGTTGGCTACCTTAAGAGGTACATATACTTGCATATGTCTCTTACTTGTATGTTCGGACTTAGAATATTTTTATACACGTCACTAATAGGATGACGATTCAGTTGGCTACCTTAAGAGGTACATATACTTGCATATGTCTCTTACTTGTATGTTCGGACTTAGAATATTTTTATACACGTCACTAATAGGATGACGATTCAGTTGGCTACCTTAAGAGGTACATATACTTGCATATGTCTCTTACTTGTATGTTCGGACTTAGAATATTTGTATACACGTCACTAATAGGATGACGATTCAGTTGGCTACCTTAAGAAGTACATATACTTGCATATGTCTCTTATTTGCATGTTCGGACTTAGAATATTTTTATACGCGTCACTAATAGGATGACGATACATATGGCTACCATTGTTAAATATATTTAAATAAAATTTATTTAAATATAATTATTATTTTATATATATATATTTTATATATATATATATTCTGACTTAAAAAAGCCAAACAAAATAAACACAATTAAATTTATGTTTATTATCGAATCATCAAGCAAAGGATAAGCTTCAGTGGATCGCAGTATGGCAGCTGCTCAACCACTTACAACACCTTGCCTGTTACAAAAGTCGTTTACAATTGATTCTAGGCTTTGTCATTGTATTAAATAATGCTTTTATATGTAACTAGCGCGGCATCAGGTGATCGAAGATCCTCCCAATTTACTATGTTACAAATTACATTGGCATCACATCCATTGTCGTTTATAAAGTAAATTATAAACTTTAAATGGTTTAGAAGCCATACAATGCAAATTGCCCCTTATTTATCATTGCAGTCCAGCACGGATACGACCTTAGAGGCGTTCAGGCATAATCCAACGGACGTAGCGTCATACCACTGTTCGCTCGAACAAGTATTGTGCCATTGGTCCGTACCTGCGGTTCCTCTCGTACTACGCAGGAATGCTGTCGCAACAACGTTTTGTCATTAGTAGGGTAAAACTAACCTGTCTCACGACGGTCTAAACCCAGCTCACGTTCCCTTGCATGGGTGAACAATCCAACGCTTGGTGAATTTTGCTTCACAATGATAGGAAGAGCCGACATCGAAGGATCAAAAAGCGACGTCGCTATGAACGCTTGGCCGCCACAAGCCAGTTATCCCTATGGTAACTTTTCTGACACCTCTTGTTAAAAACTCTTTAAACCAAAAGGATCGATAGGCCGAGCTTTTGCTGTCCCTGTGTGTACTGAACACCGAGATCAAGTCAGCATTTGCCCTTTTGCTCTATGTGTGGTTTCTGTCCGCACTGAGCTGGCCTTGGGACACCTCCGTTATTATTTGAGAGATGTACCGCCCCAGTCAAACTCCCTACCTGGCAATGTCCTTGAATTGGATCATACCTGAGTAATTGGAGTTATACCAAATTTTCAAATCAAAAATACATAAATGCACCGTTTTATTAAAGAATTTGTTTGCGATTATATAACAAACTCGTGATACTTTGATCAAGAAGCTTGCATCAAAACCCAATACCATAAGATATAATAAATATATCCGTATAATGGCTAGGAAATGATACACGTTCCATTTAATCAAGTAAGTAAGGAAACAATAAGAGTAGTGGTATTTCATTGACGATACCAAACCGAAGTCTAATATCTCCCACTTATTCTACACCTCTTATGTCTCCTTACACTGCCAGATTAGAGTCAAGCTCAAAAGGGTCTTCTTTCCCCGCTAATTATTCCAAGCCCGTTCCCTTGGCTGTGGTTTCGCTAGATAGTAGATAGGGACAGGTGTCCATCGGATCCCTCCGAAGCTTATTTAACGTGGCGTGTTCCACACTGAAGGGATTACAACCACGGCACTCTTATACACCCACAAGTGAGTGTATAGTGCAATGTGTCTAGGTTAAGCGCCAGACCAACGCCCCGGACTAGAAGCTATAGCTATGTACATAGCAACCACCCCGGTAGCAATTCGAATGCTTACTTGTCGGGCAAGCACTCCCCCTTGCTGAGGAGCGGGATCTATCTAAATCCCTACTGATCTATGGGTCACAGCACCCGAGTTGTATGACGCAACTCCACGTCGAGCCCGAAGGCTCTACCCGCGATATGGGTGTCAACCACAGCCACCACGATACTCCCACTAGGGGGCCGACCTCAATGAGCAGCCTTGGAACTGCTCAACCCGTGGTACCGAAATTACAGGCTCGGTAGGCCTCACCCCTTAAGCTCCGACAAGCTCGGATGGGGCACCCATGCCATATTAGTCGCCTCCTACGACAAGCTATGACAAGCTGTGGTAGAATTCTTCGCCGCTAGCCACACAGCAGGGGTGAGTTGGGCTAGAGCCCAGCGCCTGTGGTTCGCCTTCCATCCGTCGTAGCCATCCTTCGCCTCAAAAAGGCAGCATCCGCGAAAACTTCTAGGAGACGCATCCGTTCTGGGGTCTCTACTACTCCCGCGACGATCCATCTTCCTTGGTCCTGGACAATTCCGAGAGCATCGAGGTCACGCAATTCATTGTACAGCCGGCATTCACATAACACGTGAAGCCAGCTCTCGTCAACCTCCCCACATGAGCATGCGGTCGTGGTGCTGAGAGTCCTGTCGTGCAAGAATGCGTTTAGCGACCCGTGTCCTGTCAGTAAGAATCCGGCTTTTAGAGTAAAGACAAAGTCTTTCCTCTTGTAGACAAACGCTGCCTCTGGGAAGAATTCGCGAGTCACATGCCCGTGATCCGCGCTATCCCATCTGAGCTGCCACTCATTTAGCAGACGCTCGTCTAGCAGAGCCATCTTTTCCTTCCAGTTCATCCCGGTCATATCCAGTCCATGCAGCCAGTCGTTGGTATCCAGGGGGATTTCCTTCCGTAGTTTGAACTTCAAAGCAGACCGATGAGCGTCAAGATCCATTGGAGGAGCACCAGCAAGCACCTGCAGTGCCACGGTGGACACTGTGCGGCATACCGGTAGGCATCCCAAAAGGATGGTCCTCTGGCACGAGGTGAGGAGTTTTAGGGATTTACCCCTACTCACCGCCTTGTACCATACCGAGGCACCAAAGAGTGCACATGGCATCATGAGTCCCCTATATATGGTCCTCTTTGCGCGGGAACTGAGTCCCCAATCAACTCGAAGCACCCGTGCTAGCCCCGCGGCGACTCCAGTCAGCCGATCTCGAATTGCCGAGATATGCGGGAGGAAACTCAACCGCTCGCCGACTAAGATGCCCAGGTACCGGTATTTTTCGACATACGGTAGGCTTGCTCCAGCAAAACGCACCGTTGGTCTCCTTCGTTGCGAAAGCTTCCCTTTCAGCAACATGATTGCCGTCTTGCTGGTGGACACGCTCACTCCAACTTCAGATCCCCAGGCTCCCACGATGCTCATCAACTGCTCGCCTTTTCGCTCCAGATCAGCACGGGAATTCCCGTCAACGAAAAGTAGCAAGTCATCTGCATACGCGCTCACAGCACAATGTGGCTCTAGGCGCTGAAGCAGCACATCCATCAGAAGGTTCCAAATGAATGGACCACTAATGGACCCTTGCGGGCAGCCCCGTGTAACCGAGACTGTGGCTGCTTCATACCTGCTGATGATACTTGCCCTTCGGCCGGAGAAGTAGCTTTTCCACAAGCTTATCTCACGACAGCCGACGTCGACAAGCCGATCGAGCACTGCGCTCCACTCCACATTGTCGAATGCTCCCTTGAAATCGACAAAAATTCCAAGGACGTATTGCGACGTGGTGTTGGCAACTGTGGTTGTGGCATGCCTCCAGGCATCCTCCACGCAGCGTCCAGGCCGAAATCCAAATTGCCATCTGCAGCCATCCGGTAGCACATCCTTGAGTCGATTCACCATGAGTCCTTCGAGCACCTTTCCGAACACTGGCAAAAGGCATATGCCACGATAGGACGAAGGATCGCTCCTGTCCTTGTCGGGCCCCTTTAACAGCGGTATCACTCTCGGGTGTTTCCACTCGTCAGGGAAGTATCCTTCCGAGAGGCATCGAGAGTACAGCGACGTCAGGTGCTCCGGAATGGCACGCCATACCTCCTTGACGATGCCACCCGTGATGCCATCCATACCCGGAGATCTCCGACTTTTCAGTCTGGAGACGCAGGTCGCCACCTCGAAGGATTCGAGAATTGGCGGGGCACCAGGGTGTACGTCCACGCGTGCAGTCGACTCCGCAACTGGAAAGAAGTGGCGAAGAAGCACGTTTGCGCAGTCGAGCCAATTTACGATAAGCGCGCCGTTCGACCGAAGACATCCGAGATCGGTTGTCTTCTTCCGGCCTCGGCATATTCGGTAGACGTGCCCCCATGGATCATCTTTGTGCCGTCCCACGAAGTCCCGCCAGTTTTGCTCCTTTGTCGTCAGGATAAGCTTCTTGTACTGGGCTGAAGCAAGCCTCAGACCAGCAACAAGTTGCACAGCATCATCGGTACCACTCCGACGAGCTTCCTGCAGCCTCCGCCTCAGTCTCCGAACCTCTTGGCGTTTGGTACTCAGTTCAGGATTCCACCATATTACTTTTCTCCTTTCTGCAGGCATCCTGCGCCCCATCACTCTGTCGCACACGTCCTGTACGGTAGAGCGGAGGGCAGACACTCGTTCGTCCAACGGCGATTCCTCCAGTTCCTCGAGACCTCTTGCTGCACTCCTTAGCTCCTCACCGAATCTTCGCCAACTTACATTGGAGAGTCTCCATTGCGGTACCGGAGCTAGGCTCTCAACGGCCCTATTGGGATCTGGAGTAACCTCAACAGTGATAATGTTGTGGTCACTGAGATCCCAGAAGTCGACTCTCCATTCGAACATAGCCCATGCTCGCGCTGCGTCGTTGGCGAAGGTCACGTCGATATCACTACTGGAGCGAATATTATCGAACGTGAACACCTGGCTGGCTGTGTTGAGCACACAGGCACCGCTTGCAATGATCCACTCGGTCAAGTGCTGTCCCCGTTCGCGACGATGACTATCTCCAGAGTTGGGTGGAGATTTACTAAACCACATGGGGGACACGGCGTTAGCATCTATTCCAAGGATTGTCGGTGTCGTGCTGGCCAGCAGCAGGACCGAATCCAGGTAGTCGGTGTAGGGCTCCAGAGCAGCTCTATGCCGGCAGTATGCGGAGGCCAGAAAGATAGTGCCGTATCTTCCCGTGACACTCACGCACACTCCGTACTCCGTCGTCAGGCTCTCGATGGGCATGCAGATGGCATTTGCATCATCCACTATGATTGCGGCTTTCCTCCTCTTGTCTGCGAAGACCCTCATCCCTCCAGGGAGTCCAGTCATTCTTCCAGCTGTGTCCACGTAGGGCTCCTGGACTAGTGCGAACAGGTGGCCAGCATCTCTCACCTGCTTGGCAAGCTCGATGAAAGCGCAACGGCCTTTGCCACAATTTGCTTGGATGAAGCTGAACATATTAATGTCTAGCTTGCACCCTTGCTATCACCGCGCCGTATATCGGGCAACCTCCCGAGAGCATATAATGTCCTGAGGGAAGCCCTTTATGCCGGCAGTTACGGCAATCCACCGGGTTACAACATTGTACCGCTTTGTGGCCATCCTGTCCGCACTGACGGCAGACCTGCTTCGTATACCTGCAGTTGTCAATCTTGTGGTCGAATCCCAGGCAATTATGGCAAGCGTAGGTGCGCACTTGCCGCCGACAGCGATAAGAGAACCACTTGATGTAAACTCTGCCACCATCTAGAAGGCTCAGCGCCTGGTCGTCTACTTCCAGTGTCACGTTAATTGTGGCACCGTTGGCAGTAGACCAGGGCTTTGTGGTCAAAACCACCGCTTTCTGAAACTGCTTCATCGACCAATCCTCAAAGTTTTTCTCTTTGAGTTCCAGCATAAATTCCTCGTGTCCTATGGTGGTGTCAACGTCTTGCACAATCACCCGAGGTTTTATAATCGGATTCCTCGACACCTTAAGGCCCACCTCAGCGAACTTTGCAGATGCGACAACTTTGGTCATTTCTGCTCGAGATGGCGTGCGAATAATAGCACCGCCTCTCTTCAGCTCACGCACCTCATGAACCCTAACGCCCAGGGCGGGCGCAACCTCCTTGCGGATTTTGTCCGCAATCTGCCTTCCCGAGAGGGTGGGATCGTCGCCGGCAACGACCGCTGACCACGTTTCGCGAATGTTCACGCTCCGTGGTGCGGCTACGGGGGGAGCAGGTTGGCCAACAAGATGCGCGCCTCTTGCAGCAGTAGTTGCATAGGAGGCAGCCGAGACGACCGGTGTTGGCGTTGGTTGTCTGCTTGCACGATCCTCGAGGACTCCAATGTGAATCATCATAGCACTGATAATCTCCTCATACCTGTTGAAATTATTCTGGATTTTTCCAGCCAGTTTTGAGCTGGTCGTCGAGGCAACCAATACTTTCGCGAACGAGGTCCGGATGTCCGCCAATTCTCGTGCTATGGCACCGCTTCCCATCTTTACCTTCTCCATGATGGAGACTACCGGAATATCTGGGGTAACAATGGATGCAGTATCCGGGGCGTCAATAGTCGCAGCGGCGTTTTCAGCGGCGTTCAGAGCAGCATTCACAGGGTCAGCTGAACTTGCGGCAATCGCAGCAGCACTCGGCATCTCCATCCATAATGGCTCATTTTCTTCATCTAAAGACACTGGCGTGTCCTTTGTCCCACCAATAGCTGGAACCTTTGCCCGTGATGCATCTCTCGGCGGCCCCATACTGCGTTTTCCCCTAGCGCGCACGGTCCTTCCACGGGCTGAACTGCGGCTGCTCCCATGTTCACTCCCAGACTCGCTAACATCCATATTGGATGGAACCCCGACTCTATTTTGCTGATCTGGTATCCCAATCAGCTGATTTGCTGAAATTCCAATGCTCGAACCACTTATCAAAGTCACACACCTTTGTCCAATTTCCGTACCAAATATATGACAAATAGCAAAGTCACAATTACCTTTCAGACAACTGTCAAATAAAATATGCCTAAATGAGGCAAATATGAAAACAAAATTCACAAAATGAAAAACGCGAAATATCACTCAACCGCACAGTTTTTCATGCAGAAAAAACCGAAAACGTTTTCACAGGCAATAAACACGAATTTTGGTGCTAGTTTCAGCTATGTAGCTAACCGGGGACTGTTGTTTTTGAATTAACTAACGGAGCGCACGAAAACACACGTCTGCTCACTCGAGCAATCCAAAATCGACTGAGTAGATAGGGACAGTAGGAATCTCGTTAATCCATTCATGCGCGTCACTAATTAGATGACGAGGCATTTGGCTACCTTAAGAGAGTCATAGTTACTCCCGCCGTTGACCCGCGCTTACTTGAATTTCTTCACTTTGACATTCAGAGCACTGGGCAGAAATCACATTGTGTCAACACCCGCTAGGGCCATCACAATGCTTTGTTTTAATTAGACAGTCGGATTCCCCAAGTCCGTGCCAGTTCTGAATTGATTGTTAATTGATAATCGTTATAATTAATAAGAACTAATTGGTTTGACCCAATTAGTATTCTTAAAAATTTTAGCAAGAAAGTTCCACAATTGGCTACGTAACTAACTATCCGGGGAACAAGTAACTAACATAAATGCTAGAAACTCTATTTACCCAGAACGAGCACATAAACCATGTTATTGTTTCCCAATCAAGCCCGACTATCTCAATCTTCAGAGCCAATCCTTATCCCGAAGTTACGGATCTAATTTGCCGACTTCCCTTACCTACATTATTCTATCGACTAGAGACTCTTCACCTTGGAGACCAGCTGCGGATATTGGTACGGCCTGTTGAGAAGTTTGCGTGTCCCCACCATAAATTTTCAAGGTCCGAGGAGAAAATATCGACACAACAGTATATGTCATGCTCTTCTAGCCCATCTACCATATCTCTCTGCAAAAGACTTCCATGGTAGTACGGCTATAAAACAGAAAAGAAAACTCTTCCGATATCTCTCGACGGCTTCTTTATGGTCGTTCCTGTTGCCAGGATGAGCACGAGGCCCATATTTAATAACAAACGGATACTCAACAGGTTACGGAATTGGAACCGTATTCCCTTTCGTTCAAAATTATTCAAGTATATTATATTAGCTTGATTTGTATATATTGCGTTTTTGGTTTTACTTGAAAATTTTCGGCTTTCGCCTTGAACTTAGGACCGACTAACTCGTGATCAACCACTGTTCACACGAAACCCTTCTCCACTTCAGTCCTCCAAGGTCTCATTCGATTATTTGCTACTACCACCAAGATCTGTACCAATGGCAGCTCCATGCAGGCTTACGCCAAACACTTCTACGCATACCATTGTACCTTCCTACTCACTAAAGTTTCAAAATTTATATCACAAGTAATATAAATCATCTACTTTAGCGGTAATGTATAGGTATACAACTTAAGCGCCATCCATTTTAAGGGCTAGTTGCTTCGGCAGGTGAGTTGTTACACACTCCTTAGCGGATTTCGACTTCCATGATCACCGTCCTGCTGTTTTAAGCAACCAACGCCTTTCATGGTATCTGCATGAGTTGTTAATTTGGGCACCGTAACATTACGTTTGGTTCATCCCACAGCGCCAGTTCTGCTTACCAAAAGTGGCCCACTGGGCACATTATATCATAACCTTAAACTTCATATCAAGAAAGTTAAGGTTCTTACCCATTTAAAGTTTGAGAATAGGTTAAGATCGTTTCGACCCTAAGGCCTCTAATCATTCGCTTTACCAGATAAGATTATTTTATATAATATTAAAATGCACCAGCTATCCTGAGGGAAACTTCGGAAGGAACCAGCTACTAGATGGTTCGATTGGTCTTTCGCCCCTATACTCAATTCTGACAATCGATTTGCACGTCAGAACTGTTTCGGTCTTCCATCAGGGTTTCCCCTGACTTCAACCTGATCAAGTATAGTTCACCATCTTTCGGGTCACAGCATATATGCTCAAGGTACGTTCCAGTTAGAGGCATAAATAATATAAATATCATTATACATAACTATATAGAACGCCCCGGGATTGTGTTAATTAGCTATAAATAGTTAAAAAACTAATCCCATTATTAGTCAAGTTAATTACGCTATTAGGTTTATATCCCAATAACTTGCACATATGTTAGACTCCTTGGTCCGTGTTTCAAGACGGGTCCCGAAGGTATGCTAATAGATTACAATGTCCTTATATGGAAAAAATGCACACTATTATCATAATATTGTTTAAATATTACAATTTTAATGATGAATTTTCCATAACGGATATTCAGGTTCATCGGGCTTAACCTCTAAGCAGTTTCACGTACTGTTTAACTCTCTATTCAGAGTTCTTTTCAACTTTCCCTCACGGTACTTGTTTACTATCGGTCTCATGGTTATATTTAGTTTTAGATGGAGTTTACCACCCACTTAGTGCTGCACTATCAAGCAACACGACTCTTTGGAAACATCATCTAGTAATCATTAACGTTATACGGGCCTGGCACCCTCTATGGGTAAATGGCCTCATTTAAGAAGGACTTAAATCGTTAATTTCTCATACTAGAATATTGACGCTCCATACACTGCATCTCACATTTGCCATATAGACAAAGTGACTTAGTGCTGAACTGATTTCTTTTCGCTCGCCGCTACTAAGAAAATCCTTGTTAGTTTCTTTTCCTCCCCTAATTAATATGCTTAAATTCAGGGGGTAGTCCCATATGAGTTGAGGTTGTATATAACTTTTATTTGCAATTAATTCTTTATATATAATGATAAAACATTTTATTAAATTCGTTTAAAGCTGACGTATATATATATTAATGGCATTTATTTGTAACGAATTAACGAAGAATAATAATATTGTCAACGTTTTTCATATTTCAAATCATTAATAAGAGACAATTCTAGATAATATTTTATGCTAGACATTTCTCAGTATTATTTGATTGAAAAAGAAAATATTCCTCTTCGTTTTTCTCAAAGTTTAATTACTATTGTGAGATAATGTTTTGCATATATTTGTTAATATTATGAATAAAATAATTAAATTATTTTTATCCAATAATATACCATATGCTTATAAAATTTTATTATAAAATTTGTATAAACAACTTAATTAGCATAGTCTTACAACCCTCAACCATATGTAGTCCAAGCAGCACTATAAAATTAATTAAAGTACATAACAGCATGGACTGCGATATGCGTTCAAAATGTCGATGTTCATGTGTCCTGCAGTTCACACGATGACGCACAGTTTGCTGCGTTCTTCATCGACCCATGAGCCGAGTGATCCACCGCTTAGAGTTTTATAATATTGGTTTTAAATTTGGTCAAATATGTTTTTATTGAAAGAAATTAAAAATACACCATTTTACTGGCATATATCAATTCCTTCAATAAATGTATTTATATACCTAAAATAAATGCTGCGAAATGTCTTAGTTTTATATAAACAATATATATCAAAGTATTATTTGTAATGGCATTTGTTTGTTAATATATATTGATAATTTTATATAAAACATTAACCTGAAACCAGGTACAACATTGTATATTTTAGGTTGTTGCATTATCCAATGTATGATCATCATCAAATTAGTTGGCCAATACATCTCGCAACGCGTGTATATTATGGTCCATATACACACAAAAGTTTATAATAAATATATAAAATATATTTTATTATATTAATAATTCGATTTGCTTGTTCGAATTTTATGTTTGTTTCTATTTAATTTATTTGTAATAATATTATATTATTACAATATTTCGATTTGCTTGTTCGAAATTTATTTGATCTTTTACTTTTAAGATCATATTTTTGGTATAATTATTATTATAATTATTATGTATATATATATATATATTGGTAATTTGTATTAAATTTGTATTAACAAATTTTTTTATTAACGGTAAGGATATTATACAATAATGATCCTTCCGCAGGTTCACCTACGGAAACCTTGTTACGACTTTTACTTCCTCTAAATAATCAAGTTCGGTCAACTTTTGCGAAACAACCGTAACACACAAGGCGTCACAGTGATCACGTCCGGAGACCTCACTAAATAATTCAATCGGTAGTAGCGACGGGCGGTGTGTACAAAGGGCAGGGACGTAATCAATGCGAGTTAATGACTCACACTTACTGGGAATTCCAAGTTCATGTGAACAGTTTCAGTTCACAATCCCAAGCATGAAAGTGGTTCAGCGGTTTACCCGGACCTCTCGGTCTAGGAAATACACGTTGATACTTTCATTGTAGCGCGCGTGCAGCCCAGGACATCTAAGGGCATCACAGACCTGTTATTGCTCAATCTCATTATTGCTAGACGCAATTTGTCCATTTAAGAAGCTAGTGTCCTTATAATGGGACAAACCAACAGGTACGGCTCCACTTATATAAACACATTCAAACACAATAAACATTTTACTGCCACCATGAATGAAGGCTATATAAGCTTCAACACCATAATCCTGAAGATATCTATTTAATATATTTGAGTCTCGTTCGTTATCGGAATTAACCAGACAAATCACTCCACGAACTAAGAACGGCCATGCACCACCACCCATAGATTCGAGAAAGAGCTATCAATCTGTCTTACACACTTATGTTCGGACCTGGTAAGTTTTCCCGTGTTGAGTCAAATTAAGCCGCAGGCTCCACTCCTGGTGGTGCCCTTCCGTCAATTCCTTTAAGTTTCAGCTTTGCAACCATACTTCCCCCGGAGCCCAAAAGCTTTGGTTTCCCGGGAAGCGACTGAGAGAGCCATAAAAGTAGCTACACCCAATTGCTAGCTGGCATCGTTTATGGTTAGAACTAGGGCGGTATCTGATCGCCTTCGAACCTCTAACTTTCGTTCTTGATTAATGAAAACATCTTTGGCAAATGCTTTCGCTTAAGTTAGTCTTACGACGGTCCAAGAATTTCACCTCTCGCGTCGTAATACTAATGCCCCCAAACTGCTTCTATTAATCATTACCTCTTGATCTGAAAACCAATGAAAGCAGAACAGAGGTCTTATTTCATTATCCCATGCACAGAATATTCAGGCATTTGAAGCCTGCTTTAAGCACTCTAATTTGTTCAAAGTAATTGTACCGGCCCACAATAACACTCGTTTAAGAGCACTAATGCAGGTTTTTAAATAGGAGGAACATATGAAAAAATACAAGTATTTAAACACATATAAGAACTCCACCGGTAATACGCTTACATACATAAAGGTATAGTACTAACCACAATTGTAAGTTGTACTACCCGTATGAAGCACAAGTTCAACTACGAACGTTTTAACCGCAACAACTTTAATATACGCTATTGGAGCTGGAATTACCGCGGCTGCTGGCACCAGACTTGCCCTCCAATTGGTCCTTGTTAAAGGATTTAAAGTGTACTCATTCCAATTACAGGGCCTCGGATATGAGTCCTGTATTGTTATTTTTCGTCACTACCTCCCCGAGCTGGGAGTGGGTAATTTACGCGCCTGCTGCCTTCCTTAGATGTGGTAGCCGTTTCTCAGGCTCCCTCTCCGGAATCGAACCCTGATTCCCCGTTACCCGTTGCAACCATGGTAGTCCTAGATACTACCATCAAAAGTTGATAGGGCAGACATTTGAAAGATCTGTCGTCGGTACAAGACCATACGATCTGCATGTTATCTAGAGTTCAACCAATATAACGATCTTGCGATCGCTTGGTTTTAGCCTAATAAAAGCACATGTCCCATAAGGTTCATGTTTTAATTGCATGTATTAGCTCTAGAATTACCACAGTTATCCAAGTAACTGTTAACGATCTAAGGAACCATAACTGATATAATGAGCCTTTTGCGGTTTCACTTTTAATTCGTGTGTACTTAGACATGCATGGCTTAATCTTTGAGACAAGCATATAACTACTGGCAGGATCAACCAGAATAATGTTTTCGTTCATATTTCATTCATATTTTTTGAATAGAAATTAGTAATATAAATATAATAGATTTTATTTCCATTTTATATGTTCGGTTTTTCTTAAATATTGATTTTAATTCAATATTTTTTTTTTGCTTTGTGAAATAATTCTATTTTAATTCGAATACGGCCATTTTTATATGGCATTCGTATACGTTCTTTAATTTTTACTTGTTTCGCCACTAATATAACAAGTTTATAATTGATGTTAAAGAAAAAGTACAACTTTTTTATAACACAATTTTCAATATATATTGTTCTTTCTATAAGTTTTTATTATATTATATATACATATTTCATTCTAAAATATCATTTTTGTTCAACATACATAATTATTGTATCCACACATGTACAATTTTGTTTAACCAATATAAATATTGAGTTAAATCATTTGCATTTTGATGATAAATTTAAAATTTATCTTTTCCATATAACTCTCTGGTAATATATGATATAAAACCGAGCGCATATGAAATTATTTTGATCACTAATATTGCAATTATATTTTATTATAATGCTTTTTGTAAACACATTGTACCGGCAAGCGATACTCTGTGCCCAAACGACAGGGGATATAATAATTTAATATAAATTATCATATATACCTGCCACCAAAGATTAACGATAAAAGTCGGAAACAATTTGTTATTCTATATATAATAGAAACTTGACCTCTGTTTCACTTTATTATCATGGGTTTATAATATTAACCGCGTAGCCAAGTCTTAATTTCATTTAAGAAACAAATTTATACGGATAATATTTTGATTTTAATATATGTTGTTCTATTGATAACAAAAGTATATATTATAATATATTTTGTTCAATAGTAGATGGACTACTTACTGTACCATCCTTATTTTTTATTATTATTGATATACATTATATTGACAACAGCATATGATATTCATATGGTTTGTTCAATAATTAATTGGTGGACAACCACTGACCATCCTATAGTAGTTTTTGGCCACGACGTCTAAATATCGAAATTATTTAATTCCGTTTGCCACCCATACGATAGATATTAACTATCTATAATAATAATGTGTACGCATAAAATATTATATGTATATATATAGACCAACAGACAAGCACTTCACCCTATAGTAGTTTTTGGCCACGACGTCTATATATCGGGCATATTTAATTCTCTTTGCCACCCAACCAAAGATATTCACTTTTTTATATAAAGTATTATTTGATCATATTAATATAACCAATTATTTCTGCCATATTCATATAATTTCTTTATGAATTATTTTTTGGTCATATCCATATAATCTATATGCCGTATCCATATAATGAATACGGCATATCCATACAACTAGCCATATTTGTATGTCAATGTATATTTTATTATACATTTTTTTTCTTTATAAATATAATATGGTATTTCCATATCGCTATAATTGAATTATATGTATAAGATATCATTTATATATAGCATTGCCAAAATAATATGATAAACATAAATTTTGAACAATACGGCCGGTCGGCGAGCACTGCCTCCCTATATATGTTTTTGGCCACGACGTCTAAATATTGGGTATTTTTCGTACTGCGGCCCCGGTGTATGTAAATTGGGCATATTTCGTACTGATGCCAACATATCTATATGACTCATTATTTTCTTCCATATCAATATAACTTCTTTTATTTCCATATTCAAGTAATTTCTTTATTTGCCATATCAATATAAAATATTTTTTGGTCATATTTATATAATCTATATGCCGTATCCATATAATGAATACGGCATATCCATACAACTAGCCATATTTGTATGTCAATGTATATTTTATTATACATTTTTTTTCTTTATACATATAATATGGTATTTCCATATCGCTATAATTGAATTATATGTATAAGATATCATTTATATATAGCATTGCCAAAATAATATGATAAACATAAATTTTGAACAATACGGCCGGTCGGCGAGCACTGCCTCCCTATATATGTTTTTGGCCACGACGTCTAAATATTGGGTATTTTTCGTACTGCGGCCCCGGTGTATGTAAATTGGGCATATTTCGTACTGATGCCAACATATCTATATGACTCATTATTTTCTTCCATATCAATATAACTTCTTTTATTTCCATATTCAAGTAATTTCTTTATTTGCCATATCAATATAAAATATTTTTTGGTCATATTTATATAATCTATATGCCGTATCCATATAATGAATACGGCATATCCATACAACTAGCCATATTTGTATGTCAATGTATATTTTATTATACATTTTTTTTCTTTATACATATAATATGGTATTTCCATATCGCTATAATTGAATTATATGTATAAGATATCATTTATATATAGCATTGCCAAAATAATATGATAAACATAAATTTTGAACAATACGGCCGGTCGGCGAGCACTGCCTCCCTATATATGTTTTTGGCCACGACGTCTAAATATTGGGTATTTTTCGTACTGCGGCCCCGGTGTATGTAAATTGGGCATATTTCGTACTGATGCCAACATATCTATATGACTCATTATTTTCTTCCATATCAATATAACTTCTTTTATTTCCATATTCAAGTAATTTCTTTATTTGCCATATCAATATAAAATATTTTTTGGTCATATTTATATAATCTATATGCCGTATCCATATAATGAATACGGCATATCCATACAACTAGCCATATTTGTATGTCAATGTATATTTTATTATACATTTTTTTTCTTTATACATATAATATGGTATTTCCATATCGCTATAATTGAATTATATGTATAAGATATCATTTATATATAGCATTGCCAAAATAATATGATAAACATAAATTTTGAACAATACGGCCGGTCGGCGAGCACTGCCTCCCTATATATGTTTTTGGCCACGACGTCTAAATATTGGGTATTTTTCGTACTGCGGCCCCGGTGTATGTAAATTGGGCATATTTCGTACTGATGCCAACATATCTATATGACTCATTATTTTCTTCCATATCAATATAACTTCTTTTATTTCCATATTCAAGTAATTTCTTTATTTGCCATATCAATATAAAATATTTTTTGGTCATATTTATATAATCTATATGCCGTATCCATATAATGAATACGGCATATCCATACAACTAGCCATATTTGTATGTCAATGTATATTTTATTATACATTTTTTTTCTTTATACATATAATATGGTATTTCCATATCGCTATAATTGAATTATATGTATAAGATATCATTTATATATAGCATTGCCAAAATAATATGATAAACATAAATTTTGAACAATACGGCCGGTCGGCGAGCACTGCCTCCCTATATATGTTTTTGGCCACGACGTCTAAATATTGGGTATTTTTCGTACTGCGGCCCCGGTGTATGTAAATTGGGCATATTTCGTACTGATGCCAACATATCTATATGACTCATTATTTTCTTCCATATCAATATAACTTCTTTTATTTCCATATTCAAGTAATTTCTTTATTTGCCATATCAATATAAAATATTTTTTGGTCATATTTATATAATCTATATGCCGTATCCATATAATGAATACGGCATATCCATACAACTAGCCATATTTGTATGTCAATGTATATTTTATTATACATTTTTTTTCTTTATACATATAATATGGTATTTCCATATCGCTATAATTGAATTATATGTATAAGATATCATTTATATATAGCATTGCCAAAATAATATGATAAACATAAATTTTGAACAATACGGCCGGTCGGCGAGCACTGCCTCCCTATATATGTTTTTGGCCACGACGTCTAAATATTGGGTATTTTTCGTACTGCGGCCCCGGTGTATGTAAATTGGGCATATTTCGTACTGATGCCAACATATCTATATGACTCATTATTTTCTTCCATATCAATATAACTTCTTTTATTTCCATATTCAAGTAATTTCTTTATTTGCCATATCAATATAAAATATTTTTTGGTCATATTTATATAATCTATATGCCGTATCCATATAATGAATACGGCATATCCATACAACTAGCCATATTTGTATGTCAATGTATATTTTATTATACATTTTTTTTCTTTATACATATAATATGGTATTTCCATATCGCTATAATTGAATTATATGTATAAGATATCATTTATATATAGCATTGCCAAAATAATATGATAAACATAAATTTTGAACAATACGGCCGGTCGGCGAGCACTGCCTCCCTATATATGTTTTTGGCCACGACGTCTAAATATTGGGTATTTTTCGTACTGCGGCCCCGGTGTATGTAAATTGGGCATATTTCGTACTGATGCCAACATATCTATATGACTCATTATTTTCTTCCATATCAATATAACTTCTTTTATTTCCATATTCAAGTAATTTCTTTATTTGCCATATCAATATAAAATATTTTTTGGTCATATTTATATAATCTATATGCCGTATCCATATAATGAATACGGCATATCCATACAACTAGCCATATTTGTATGTCAATGTATATTTTATTATACATTTTTTTTCTTTATACATATAATATGGTATTTCCATATCGCTATAATTGAATTATATGTATAAGATATCATTTATATATAGCATTGCCAAAATAATATGATAAACATAAATTTTGAACAATACGGCCGGTCGGCGAGCACTGCCTCCCTATATATGTTTTTGGCCACGACGTCTAAATATTGGGTATTTTTCGTACTGCGGCCCCGGTGTATGTAAATTGGGCATATTTCGTACTGATGCCAACATATCTATATGACTCATTATTTTCTTCCATATCAATATAACTTCTTTTATTTCCATATTCAAGTAATTTCTTTATTTGCCATATCAATATAAAATATTTTTTGGTCATATTTATATAATCTATATGCCGTATCCATATAATGAATACGGCATATCCATACAACTAGCCATATTTGTATGTCAATGTATATTTTATTATACATTTTTTTTCTTTATACATATAATATGGTATTTCCATATCGCTATAATTGAATTATATGTATAAGATATCATTTATATATAGCATTGCCAAAATAATATGATAAACATAAATTTTGAACAATACGGCCGGTCGGCGAGCACTGCCTCCCTATATATGTTTTTGGCCACGACGTCTAAATATTGGGTATTTTTCGTACTGCGGCCCCGGTGTATGTAAATTGGGCATATTTCGTACTGATGCCAACATATCTATATGACTCATTATTTTCTTCCATATCAATATAACTTCTTTTATTTCCATATTCAAGTAATTTCTTTATTTGCCATATCAATATAAAATATTTTTTGGTCATATTTATATAATCTATATGCCGTATCCATATAATGAATACGGCATATCCATACAACTAGCCATATTTGTATGTCAATGTATATTTTATTATACATTTTTTTTCTTTATACATATAATATGGTATTTCCATATCGCTATAATTGAATTATATGTATAAGATATCATTTATATATAGCATTGCCAAAATAATATGAAAAACATAAATTTTGAACAATACAACCGGTCGGCGAGCACTGCCTCCCTATATATGTTTTTGGCCACGACGTCTAAATATTGGGTATTTATCGTACTGCGGCTCCGGTGTATGTAAATTGGGCATATTTCGTACTGATGCCACCATATCCATATAACTTATTTTTGTTCTATATCTATATAATTAATTTTTTTCCATACCTATAACTATTAAACTAATTTTTTTCCATATCCATACTTGAACTTATTATTTTTCCCATATCCATATAACTCGTTTTTTCCATATCCACACTAGAATTTAGTATTTATCCCATATCCATATAAATCATTATTTACCATATCAATATAAATAATATTTTTCCATATTCATACTAGAACTTATTATTTCTTTAATATTCATATAACTCAATGTTTTTTCATATCCATACTAGAACTTATTCTTTTTCCCATATCCATACTAGAACTTATAAATTTTCCCATATTCATATAACTAATTTTTTTCATATCCATACTAGAACATTATATTTTTGCCATATCTATATAACTCATTTTATTCCATATCCATACTAGAACTTATTATTTCTTTAATATCCATATAACTTAATATTTTTCCATATCCATACCAGAACTTTTTATTTTTCCCATATCCATAGAACTAATTTTTTTCATATCCATACTAGAACCTAATTTTCTTCCTATATCCATATAACTTATTATTTACTATTACAATATAATTAATTTTTTCCATATCCATACTAGAGCTTATTATCTCTTCAATATCCATAAAACTCAATATTTTTTCATATCCATACTAGAACTGATTATTTTTCCCATATCCATACTAGAACTCAGTATTCTTCCCATATCCATACTACAACTTAGTATTTTTCCCATATGCATATAACTCATTATTTAGCATATCAATATAACTAATTTTTTTCCATATCCATACTAGAACTTATTATTTCTTTAATATCCATATAACTCAATATTTTTTTATATCCATACTAGAACTTATTATTTTTCCCATATCCATACTAGAACTTATAAATTTTCCCATATTCATATAACTAATTTTTTTCATATCCATACTAGAACATTAAATTTTTTGCCATATCTATATAACTCATTTTATTCCATATCCATACTAGAACTTATTATTTCTTTAATATCCATATAACTCAATATTTTTTCATATCCATACTAGAACTTATCATTTTTCCCATATTCATATAACTCATTTTTCCATATCCATACTAGAACTCTGTATTCTTTTCCATATCCATATAACTCATTTTTTTTTTCATATCCATACTAGAACTTATTATTTTTCCCATATCCACATAACTCATTTTTTTCATATCCATACTAGAACTTGTTATTTTTCCCATATCCATATAACTCATTTTTTTTCATATCCATACTAGAACTTAATATTATTTTCATATCCATATAACTCATGTTTGGACTTGGAATATTTTTATACACGTCACTAATAGGATGACGATTCAGTTGGCTACCTTAAGAGGTACATATACTTGCATATGTCTCTTACTTGTATGTTCGGACTTAGAATATTTTTATACACGTCACTAATAGGATGACGATTCAGTTGGCTACCTTAAGAGGTACATATACTTGCATATGTCTCTTACTTGTATGTTCGGACTTAGAATATTTGTATACACGTCACTAATAGGATGACGATTCAGTTGGCTACCTTAAGAAGTACATATACTTGCATATGTCTCTTATTTGCATGTTCGGACTTAGAATATTTTTATACGCGTCACTAATAGGATGACGATACATATGGCTACCATTGTTAAATATATTTAAATAAAATTTATTTAAATATAATTATTATTTTATATATATATATTTTATATATATATATATTCTGACTTAAAAAAGCCAAACAAAATAAACACAATTAAATTTATGTTTATTATCGAATCATCAAGCAAAGGATAAGCTTCAGTGGATCGCAGTATGGCAGCTGCTCAACCACTTACAACACCTTGCCTGTTACAAAAGTCGTTTACAATTGATTCTAGGCTTTGTCATTGTATTAAATAATGCTTTTATATGTAACTAGCGCGGCATCAGGTGATCGAAGATCCTCCCAATTTACTATGTTACAAATTACATTGGCATCACATCCATTGTCGTTTATAAAGTAAATTATAAACTTTAAATGGTTTAGAAGCCATACAATGCAAATTGCCCCTTATTTATCATTGCAGTCCAGCACGGATACGACCTTAGAGGCGTTCAGGCATAATCCAACGGACGTAGCGTCATACCACTGTTCGCTCGAACAAGTATTGTGCCATTGGTCCGTACCTGCGGTTCCTCTCGTACTACGCAGGAATGCTGTCGCAACAACGTTTTGTCATTAGTAGGGTAAAACTAACCTGTCTCACGACGGTCTAAACCCAGCTCACGTTCCCTTGCATGGGTGAACAATCCAACGCTTGGTGAATTTTGCTTCACAATGATAGGAAGAGCCGACATCGAAGGATCAAAAAGCGACGTCGCTATGAACGCTTGGCCGCCACAAGCCAGTTATCCCTATGGTAACTTTTCTGACACCTCTTGTTAAAAACTCTTTAAACCAAAAGGATCGATAGGCCGAGCTTTTGCTGTCCCTGTGTGTACTGAACACCGAGATCAAGTCAGCATTTGCCCTTTTGCTCTATGTGTGGTTTCTGTCCGCACTGAGCTGGCCTTGGGACACCTCCGTTATTATTTGAGAGATGTACCGCCCCAGTCAAACTCCCTACCTGGCAATGTCCTTGAATTGGATCATACCTGAGTAATTGGAGTTATACCAAATTTTCAAATCAAAAATACATAAATGCACCGTTTTATTAAAGAATTTGTTTGCGATTATATAACAAACTCGTGATACTTTGATCAAGAAGCTTGCATCAAAACCCAATACCATAAGATATAATAAATATATCCGTATAATGGCTAGGAAATGATACACGTTCCATTTAATCAAGTAAGTAAGGAAACAATAAGAGTAGTGGTATTTCATTGACGATACCAAACCGAAGTCTAATATCTCCCACTTATTCTACACCTCTTATGTCTCCTTACACTGCCAGATTAGAGTCAAGCTCAAAAGGGTCTTCTTTCCCCGCTAATTATTCCAAGCCCGTTCCCTTGGCTGTGGTTTCGCTAGATAGTAGATAGGGACAGGTGTCCATCGGATCCCTCCGAAGCTTATTTAACGTGGCGTGTTCCACACTGAAGGGATTACAACCACGGCACTCTTATACACCCACAAGTGAGTGTATAGTGCAATGTGTCTAGGTTAAGCGCCAGACCAACGCCCCGGACTAGAAGCTATAGCTATGTACATAGCAACCACCCCGGTAGCAATTCGAATGCTTACTTGTCGGGCAAGCATTCCCCCTTGCTGAGGAGCGGGATCTATCTAAATCCCTACTGATCTTTGGGTCACAGCACCCGAGTTGTATGACGCAACTCCACGTCGAACCCGAAGGCTCTACCCGCATATGGGTGTCAACCACAGCCACCACGATACTCCCACATGGGGGCCAACCTCAATGAGCAGCCTTGGACAGCTGCTCAACCCGTGGTACCGAAATTACAGGCTCGGTAGGCCTCACCCCTTAAGCTCCGACAAGCTCGGATGGGGCACCCATGCCATATTAGTCGCCTCCTACGACAAGCTATGACAAGCTGTGGTAGAATTCTTCGCCGCTAGCCACACAGCAGGGGTGAGTTGGGCTAGAGCCCAGCGCCTGTGGTTCGCCTTCCATCCGTCGTAGCCATCCTTCGCCTTAAAAAGGCAGCATCCGCGAAAACTTCTAGGAGACGCATCCGTTCTGGGGTCTCAACTACTCCCGCGACGATCCATCTTCCTTGGTCCTGGACAATTCCGAGAGCATCGAGGTCACGCAATTCATTGTACAGCCGGCATTCACATAACACGTGAAGCCAGCTCTCGTCAACCTCCCCACATGAGCATGCGGTCGTGGTGCTGAGAGTCCTGTCGTGCAAGAATGCGTTTAGCGACCCGTGTCCTGTCAGTAAGAATCCGGCTTTTAGAGTAAAGACAAAGTCTTTCCTCTTGTAGACAAACGCTGCCTCTGGGAAGAATTCGCGAGTCACATGCCCGTGATCCGCGCTATCCCATCTGAGCTGCCACTCATTTAGCAGACGCTCGTCTAGCAGAGCCATCTTGTCCTTCCAGTTCATCCCGGTCATATCCAGTCCATGCAGCCAGTCGTTGGTATCCAGGGGGATTTCCTTCCGTAGTTTGAACTTCAAAGCAGACCGATGAGCGTCAAGATCCATTGGAGGAGCACCAGCAAGCACCTGCAGTGCCACGGTGGACACTGTGCGGCATACCGGTAGGCATCCCAAAAGGATGGTCCTCTGGCACGAGGTGAGGAGTTTTAGGGATTTACCCCTACTCACCGCCTTGTACCAGACCGAGGCACCAAAGAGTGCACATGGCATCATGAGTCCCCTATATATGGTCCTCTTTGCGCGGGAACTGAGTCCCCAATCGACTCGAAGCACCCGTGCTAGCCCCGCGGCGACTCCAGTCAGCCGATCTCGAATTGCCGAGATATGCGGGAGGAAACTCAACCGCTCGCCGACTAAGATGCCCAGGTACCGGTATTTTTCGACATACGGTAGGCTTGCTCCAGCAAAACGCACCGTTGGTCTCCTTCGTTGCGAAAGCTTCCCTTTCAGCAACATGATTGCCGTCTTGCTGGTGGACACGCTCACTCCAACTTCAGATCCCCAGGCTCCCACGATGCTCATCAACTGCTCGCCTTTTCGCTCCAGATCAGCACGGGAATTCCCGTCAACGAAAAGTAGCAAGTCATCTGCATACGCGCTCACAGCACAATGTGGCTCTAGGCGCTGAAGCAGCACATCCATCAGAAGGTTCCAAATGAATGGACCACTAATGGACCCTTGCGGGCAGCCCCGTGTAACCGTGACTGTGGCTGCTTCATACCTGCTGATGATACTTGCCCTTCGGCCGGAGAAGTAGCTTTTCCACAAGCTTATCTCACGACAGCCGACGTCGACAAGCCGATCGAGCACTGCGCTCCACTCCACATTGTCGAATGCTCCCTTGAAATCGACAAAAATTCCAAGGACGTATTGCGACGTGGTGTTGTCAACTGTGGTTGTGGCATGCCTCCAGGCATCCTCCACGCAGCGTCCAGGCCGAAATCCAAATTGCCATCTGCAGCCATCCGGTAGCACATCCTTGAGTCGATTCACCATGAGTCCTTCGAGCACCTTTCCGAACACTGGCAAAAGGCATATGCCACGATAGGACGAAGGATCGCTCCTGTCCTTATCAGGCCCCTTTACCAGCGGTATCACTCTCGGGTGCTTCCACTCGTCAGGGAAGTATCCTTCCGAGAGGCATCGAGAGTACAGCGACGTCAGGTGTTCCGGAATGGCACGCCATACCTCCTTGACGATGCCACCCGTGATGCCATCCATACCCGGAGATCTCCGACTTTTCAGCCTGGAGACGCAGGTCGCCACCTCGAAGGATTCGAGAATTGGCGGGGCACCAGGGTGTACGTCCACGCGTGCAGTCGACTCCGCAACTGGAAAGAAGTGGCGAAGAAGCACGTTTGCGCAGTCGAGCCAATTTACGATAAGCGCGCCGTTCGACCGAAGACATCCGAGATCGGTTGTCTTCTTCCGGCCTCGGCATATTCGGTAGACGTGCCCCCATGGATCATCTTTGTGCCGTCCCACGAAGTCCCGCCAGTTTTGCTCCTTTGTCGTCAGGATAAGCTTCTTGTACTGGGCTGAAGCAAGCCTCAGACCAGCAACAAGTTGCACAGCATCATCGGTACCACTCCGACGAGCTTCCTGCAGCCTCCGCCTCAGTCTCCGAACCTCTTGGCGTTTGGTACTCAGTTCAGGATTCCACCATATTACTTTTCTCCTTTCTGCAGGCATCCTGCGCCCCATCACTCTGTCGCACACGTCCTGTACGGTAGAGCGGAGGGCAGACACTCGTTCGTCCAACGGCGATTCCTCCAGTTCCTCGAGACTTCTTGCTGCACTCCTTAGCTCCTCACCGAATCTTCGCCAACTTACATTGGAGAGTCTCCATTGCGGTACCGGAGCTAGGCTCTCAACGGCCCTATTGGGATCTGGAGTAACCTCAACAGTGATAATGTTGTGGTCACTGAGATCCCAGAAGTCGACTCTCCATTCGAACATAGCCCATGCTCGCGCTGCGTCGTTGGCGAAGGTCACGTCGATATCACTACTGGAGCGAATATTATCGAACGTGAACACCTGGCTGGCTGTGTTGAGCACACAGGCACCGCTTGCAATGATCCACTCGGTCAAGTGCTGTCCCCGTTCGCGACGATGACTATCTCCAGAGTTGGGTGGAGATTTACTAAACCACATGGGGGACACGGCGTTAGCATCTATTCCAAGGATTGTCGGTGTCGTGCTGGCCAGCAGCAGGACCGAATCGAGGTAGTCGGTGTAGGGCTCCAGAGCAGCTCTATGCCGGCAGTATGCGGAGGCCAGAAAGATAGTGCCGTATCTTCCCGTGACACTCACGCACACTCCGTACTCCGTCGTCAGGCTCTCGATGGGCATGCAGATGGCATTTGCATCATCCACTATGATTGCGGCTTTCCTCCTCTTGTCTGCGAAGACCCTCATCCCTCCAGGGAGTCCAGTCATTCTTCCAGCTGTGTCCACGTAGGGCTCCTGGACTAGTGCGAACAGGTGGCCAGCATCTCTCACCTGCTTGGCAAGCTCGATGAAAGCGCAACGGCCTTTGCCACAATTTGCTTGGATGAAGCTGAACATATTAATGTCTAGCTTGCACCCTTGCTATCACCGCGCCGTATATCGGGCAACCTCCCGAGAGCATATAATGTCCTGAGGGAAGCCCTTTATGCCGGCAGTTACGGCAATCCACCGGGTTACAACATTGTACCGCTTTGTGGCCATCCTGTCCGCACTGACGGCAGACCTGCTTCGTATACCTGCAGTTGTCAATCTTGTGGTCGAATCCCAGGCAATTATGGCACGCGTAGGTGCGCACTTGCCGCCGACAGCGATAAGAGAACCACTTGATGTAAACTCTGCCACCATCTAGAAGGCTCAGCGCCTGGTCGTCCACTTCCAGTGTCACGTTAATTGTGGCACCGTTGGCAGTAGACCAGGGCTTTGTGGTCAAAACCACCGCTTTCTGAAACTGCTTCATCGACCAATCCTCAAAGTTTTTCTCTTTGAGTTCCAGCATAAATTCCTCGTGTCCTATGGTGGTGTCAACGTCTTGCACAATCACCCGAGGTTTTATAATCGGATTCCTCGACACCTTAAGGCCCACCTCAGCGAACTTTGCAGATGCGACAACTTTGGTCATTTCTGCTCGAGATGGCGTGCGAATAATAGCACCGCCTCTCTTCAGCTCACGCACCTCATGAACCCTAACGCCCAGGGCGGGCGCAACCTCCTTGCGGATTTTGTCCGCAATCTGCCTTCCCGAGAGGGTGGGATCGTCGCCGGCAACGACCGCTGACCACGTTTCGCGAATGTTCACGCTCCGTGGTGCGGCTACGGGGGGAGCAGGTTGGCCAACAAGATGCGCGCCTCTTGCAGCAGTAGTTGCATAGGAGGCAGCCGAGACGACCGGTGTTGGCGTTGGTTGTCTGCTTGCACGATCCTCGAGGACTCCAATGTGAATCATCATAGCACTGATAATCTCCTCATACCTGTTGAAATTATTCTGGATTTTTCCAGCCAGTTTTGAGCTGGTCGTCGAGGCAACCAATACTTTCGCGAACGAGGTCCGGATGTCCGCCAATTCTCGTGCTATGGCACCGCTTCCCATCTTTACCTTCTCCATGATGGAGACTACCGGAATATCTGGGGTAACAATGGGTGCAGTATCTGGGGCGTCAATAGTCGCAGCGGCGTTTTCAGCGGCGTTCAGAGCAGCATTCACAGGGTCAGCTGAACTTGCGGCAATCGCAGCAGCACTCGGCATCTCCATCCATAATGGCTCATTTTCTTCATCTAAAGACACTGGCGTGTCCTTTGTCCCACCAATAGCTGGAACCTTTGCCCGTGATGCATCTCTCGGCGGCCCCATACTGCGTTTTCCCCTAGCGCGCACGGTCCTTCCACGGGCTGAACTGCGGCTGCTCCCATGTTCACTCCCAGACTCGCTAACATCCATATTGGATGGAACCCCGACTCTATTTTGCTGATCTGGTATCCCAATCAGCTGATTTGCTGAAATTCCAATGCTCGAACCACTTATCAAAGTCACACACCTTTGTCCAATTTCCGTACCAAATATATGACAAATAGCAAAGTCACAATTACCTTTCAGACAACTGTCAAATAAAATATGCCTAAATGAGGCAAATATGAAAACAAAATTCACAAAATGAAAAACGCGAAATATCACTCAACCGCACAGTTTTTCATGCAGAAAAAACCGAAAACGTTTTCACAGGCAATAAACACGAATTTTGGTGCTAGTTTCAGCTATGTAGCTAACCGGGGACTGTTGTTTTTGAATTAACTAACGGAGCGCACGAAAACACACGTCTGCTCACTCGAGCAATCCAAAATCGACTGTGAGTAGATAGGGACAGTAGGAATCTCGTTAATCCATTCATGCGCGTCACTAATTAGATGACGAGGCATTTGGCTACCTTAAGAGAGTCATAGTTACTCCCGCCGTTGACCCGCGCTTACTTGAATTTCTTCACTTTGACATTCAGAGCACTGGGCAGAAATCACATTGTGTCAACACCCGCTAGGGCCATCACAATGCTTTGTTTTAATTAGACAGTCGGATTCCCCAAGTCCGTGCCAGTTCTGAATTGATTGTTAATTGATAATCGTTATAATTAATAAGAACTAATTGGTTTGACCCAATTAGTATTCTTAAAAATTTTAGCAAGAAAGTTCCACAATTGGCTACGTAACTAACTATCCGGGGAACAAGTAACTAACATAAATGCTAGAAACTCTATTTACCCAGAACGAGCACATAAACCATGTTATTGTTTCCCAATCAAGCCCGACTATCTCAATCTTCAGAGCCAATCCTTATCCCGAAGTTACGGATCTAATTTGCCGACTTCCCTTACCTACATTATTCTATCGACTAGAGACTCTTCACCTTGGAGACCAGCTGCGGATATTGGTACGGCCTGTTGAGAAGTTTGCGTGTCCCCACCATAAATTTTCAAGGTCCGAGGAGAAAATATCGACACAACAGTATATGTCATGCTCTTCTAGCCCATCTACCATATCTCTCTGCGAAAGACTTCCATGGTAGTACGGCTATAAAACAGAAAAGAAAACTCTTCCGATATCTCTCGACGGCTTCTTTATGGTCGTTCCTGTTGCCAGGATGAGCACGAGGCCCATATTTAATAACAAACGGATACTCAACAGGTTACGGAATTGGAACCGTATTCCCTTTCGTTCAAAATTATTCAAGTATATTATATTAGCTTGATTTGTATATATTGCGTTTTTGGTTTTACTTGAAAATTTTCGGCTTTCGCCTTGAACTTAGGACCGACTAACTCGTGATCAACCACTGTTCACACGAAACCCTTCTCCACTTCAGTCCTCCAAGGTCTCATTCGATTATTTGCTACTACCACCAAGATCTGTACCAATGGCAGCTCCATGCAGGCTTACGCCAAACACTTCTACGCATACCATTGTACCTTCCTACTCACTAAAGTTTCAAAATTTATATCACAAGTAATATAAATCATCTACTTTAGCGGTAATGTATAGGTATACAACTTAAGCGCCATCCATTTTAAGGGCTAGTTGCTTCGGCAGGTGAGTTGTTACACACTCCTTAGCGGATTTCGACTTCCATGATCACCGTCCTGCTGTTTTAAGCAACCAACGCCTTTCATGGTATCTGCATGAGTTGTTAATTTGGGCACCGTAACATTACGTTTGGTTCATCCCACAGCGCCAGTTCTGCTTACCAAAAGTGGCCCACTGGGCACATTATATCATAACCTTAAACTTCATATCAAGAAAGTTAAGGTTCTTACCCATTTAAAGTTTGAGAATAGGTTAAGATCGTTTCGACCCTAAGGCCTCTAATCATTCGCTTTACCAGATAAGATTATTTTATATAATATTAAAATGCACCAGCTATCCTGAGGGAAACTTCGGAAGGAACCAGCTACTAGATGGTTCGATTGGTCTTTCGCCCCTATACTCAATTCTGACAATCGATTTGCACGTCAGAACTGTTTCGGTCTTCCATCAGGGTTTCCCCTGACTTCAACCTGATCAAGTATAGTTCACCATCTTTCGGGTCACAGCATATATGCTCAAGGTACGTTCCAGTTAGAGGCATAAATAATATAAATATCATTATACATAACTATATAGAACGCCCCGGGATTGTGTTAATTAGCTATAAATAGTTAAAAAACTAATCCCATTATTAGTCAAGTTAATTACGCTATTAGGTTTATATCCCAATAACTTGCACATATGTTAGACTCCTTGGTCCGTGTTTCAAGACGGGTCCCGAAGGTATCCTGAATCTTTCGCATTGTTAATCCTACAAGTGCATATAATAAACACAAAAATCAATGATAATCATGCCATTATATAATTCCGAAAAATTAACGCACTGTATTCATATAAATCTATCAGCACTTTATCAAATTAATAACATTTATTCTGTGTTAAAATGCAAGCAATTTAATTTGAATAAACTATAAGTTATATTTTATGATAAATTTGGTATGCTAATAGATTACAATGTCCTTATATGGAAAAAATGCACACTATTATCATAATATTGTTTAAATATTACAATTTTAATGATGAATTTTCCATAACGGATATTCAGGTTCATCGGGCTTAACCTCTAAGCAGTTTCACGTACTGTTTAACTCTCTATTCAGAGTTCTTTTCAACTTTCCCTCACGGTACTTGTTTACTATCGGTCTCATGGTTATATTTAGTTTTAGATGGAGTTTACCACCCACTTAGTGCTGCACTATCAAGCAACACGACTCTTTGGAAACATCATCTAGTAATCATTAACGTTATACGGGCCTGGCACCCTCTATGGGTAAATGGCCTCATTTAAGAAGGACTTAAATCGTTAATTTCTCATACTAGAATATTGACGCTCCATACACTGCATCTCACATTTGCCATATAGACAAAGTGACTTAGTGCTGAACTGATTTCTTTTCGCTCGCCGCTACTAAGAAAATCCTTGTTAGTTTCTTTTCCTCCCCTAATTAATATGCTTAAATTCAGGGGGTAGTCCCATATGAGTTGAGGTTGTATATAACTTTTATTTGCAATTAATTCTTTATATATAATGATAAAACATTTTATTAAATTCGTTTAAAGCTGACGTATATATATATTAATGGCATTTATTTGTAACGAATTAACGAAGAATAATAATATTGTCAACGTTTTTCATATTTCAAATCATTAATAAGAGACAATTCTAGATAATATTTTATGCTAGACATTTCTCAGTATTATTTGATTGAAAAAGAAAATATTCCTCTTCGTTTTTCTCAAAGTTTAATTACTATTGTGAGATAATGTTTTTCATATATTTGTTAATATTATGAATAAAATAATTAAATTATTTTTATCCAATAATATACCATATGCTTATAAAATTTTATTATAAAATTTGTATAAACAACTTAATTAGCATAGTCTTACAACCCTCAACCATATGTAGTCCAAGCAGCACTATAAAATTAATTAAAGTACATAACAGCATGGACTGCGATATGCGTTCAAAATGTCGATGTTCATGTGTCCTGCAGTTCACACGATGACGCACAGTTTGCTGCGTTCTTCATCGACCCATGAGCCGAGTGATCCACCGCTTAGAGTTTTATAATATTGGTTTTAAATTTGGTCAAATATGTTTTTATTGAAAGAAATTAAAAATACACCATTTTACTGGCATATATCAATTCCTTCAATAAATGTATTTATATACCTAAAATAAATGCTGCGAAATGTCTTAGTTTTATATAAACAATATATATCAAAGTATTATTTGTAATGGCATTTGTTTGTTAATATATATTGATAATTTTATATAAAACATTAACCTGAAACCAGGTACAACATTGTATATTTTAGGTTGTTGCATTATCCAATGTATGATCATCATCAAATTAGTTGGCCAATACATCTCGCAACGCGTGTATATTATGGTCCATATACACACAAAAGTTTATAATAAATATATAAAATATATTTTATTATATTAATAATTCGATTTGCTTGTTCGAATTTTATGTTTGTTTCTATTTAATTTATTTGTAATAATATTATATTATTACAATATTTCGATTTGCTTGTTCGAAAGTTATTTGATCTTTTACTTTTAAGATCATATTTTTGGTATAATTATGATTATAATTATTATGTATATATATATATATATTGGTAATTTGTATTAAATTTGTATTAACAAATTTTTTTATTAACGGTAAGGATATTATACAATAATGATCCTTCCGCAGGTTCACCTACGGAAACCTTGTTACGACTTTTACTTCCTCTAAATAATCAAGTTCGGTCAACTTTTGCGAAACAACCGTAACACACAAGGCGTCACAGTGATCACGTCCGGAGACCTCACTAAATAATTCAATCGGTAGTAGCGACGGGCGGTGTGTACAAAGGGCAGGGACGTAATCAATGCGAGTTAATGACTCACACTTACTGGGAATTCCAAGTTCATGTGAACAGTTTCAGTTCACAATCCCAAGCATGAAAGTGGTTCAGCGGTTTACCCGGACCTCTCGGTCTAGGAAATACACGTTGATACTTTCATTGTAGCGCGCGTGCAGCCCAGGACATCTAAGGGCATCACAGACCTGTTATTGCTCAATCTCATTATTGCTAGACGCAATTTGTCCATTTAAGAAGCTAGTGTCCTTATAATGGGACAAACCAACAGGTACGGCTCCACTTATATAAACACATTCAAACACAATAAACATTTTACTGCCACCATGAATGAAGGCTATATAAGCTTCAACACCATAATCCTGAAGATATCTATTTAATATATTTGAGTCTCGTTCGTTATCGGAATTAACCAGACAAATCACTCCACGAACTAAGAACGGCCATGCACCACCACCCATAGATTCGAGAAAGAGCTATCAATCTGTCTTACACACTTATGTTCGGACCTGGTAAGTTTTCCCGTGTTGAGTCAAATTAAGCCGCAGGCTCCACTCCTGGTGGTGCCCTTCCGTCAATTCCTTTAAGTTTCAGCTTTGCAACCATACTTCCCCCGGAGCCCAAAAGCTTTGGTTTCCCGGGAAGCGACTGAGAGAGCCATAAAAGTAGCTACACCCAATTGCTAGCTGGCATCGTTTATGGTTAGAACTAGGGCGGTATCTGATCGCCTTCGAACCTCTAACTTTCGTTCTTGATTAATGAAAACATCTTTGGCAAATGCTTTCGCTTAAGTTAGTCTTACGACGGTCCAAGAATTTCACCTCTCGCGTCGTAATACTAATGCCCCCAAACTGCTTCTATTAATCATTACCTCTTGATCTGAAAACCAATGAAAGCAGAACAGAGGTCTTATTTCATTATCCCATGCACAGAATATTCAGGCATTTGAAGCCTGCTTTAAGCACTCTAATTTGTTCAAAGTAATTGTACCGGCCCACAATAACACTCGTTTAAGAGCACTAATGCAGGTTTTTAAATAGGAGGAACATATGAAAAAATACAAGTATTTAAACACATATAAGAACTCCACCGGTAATACGCTTACATACATAAAGGTATAGTACTAACCACAATTGTAAGTTGTACTACCCGTATGAAGCACAAGTTCAACTACGAACGTTTTAACCGCAACAACTTTAATATACGCTATTGGAGCTGGAATTACCGCGGCTGCTGGCACCAGACTTGCCCTCCAATTGGTCCTTGTTAAAGGATTTAAAGTGTACTCATTCCAATTACAGGGCCTCGGATATGAGTCCTGTATTGTTATTTTTCGTCACTACCTCCCCGAGCTGGGAGTGGGTAATTTACGCGCCTGCTGCCTTCCTTAGATGTGGTAGCCGTTTCTCAGGCTCCCTCTCCGGAATCGAACCCTGATTCCCCGTTACCCGTTGCAACCATGGTAGTCCTAGATACTACCATCAAAAGTTGATAGGGCAGACATTTGAAAGATCTGTCGTCGGTACAAGACCATACGATCTGCATGTTATCTAGAGTTCAACCAATATAACGATCTTGCGATCGCTTGGTTTTAGCCTAATAAAAGCACATGTCCCATAAGGTTCATGTTTTAATTGCATGTATTAGCTCTAGAATTACCACAGTTATCCAAGTAACTGTTAACGATCTAAGGAACCATAACTGATATAATGAGCCTTTTGCGGTTTCACTTTTAATTCGTGTGTACTTAGACATGCATGGCTTAATCTTTGAGACAAGCATATAACTACTGGCAGGATCAACCAGAATAATGTTTTCGTTCATATTTCATTCATATTTTTTGAATAGAAATTAGTAATATAAATATAATAGATTTTATTTCCATTTTATATGTTCGGTTTTTCTTAAATATTGATTTTAATTCAATATTTTTTTTTTGCTTTGTGAAATAATTCTATTTTAATTCGAATACGGCCATTTTTATATGGCATTCGTATACGTTCTTTAATTTTTACTTGTTTCGCCACTAATATAACAAGTTTATAATTGATGTTAAAGAAAAAGTACAACTTTTTTATAACACAATTTTCAATATATATTGTTCTTTCTATAAGTTTTTATTATATTATATATACATATTTCATTCTAAAATATCATTTTTGTTCAACATACATAATTATTGTATCCACACATGTACAATTTTTGTTTAACCAATATAAATATTGAGTTAAATCATTTGCATTTTGATGATAAATTTAAAATTTATCTTTTCCATATAACTCTCTGGTAATATATGATATAAAACCGAGCGCATATGAAATTATTTTGATCACTAATATTGCAATTATATTTTATTATAATGCTTTTTGTAAACACATTGTACCGGCAAGCGATACTCTGTGCCCAAACGACAGGGGATATAATAATTTAATATAAATTATCATATATACCTGCCACCAAAGATTAACGATAAAAGTCGGAAACAATTTGTTATTCTATATATAATAGAAACTTGACCTCTGTTTCACCTTATTATCATGGGTTTATAATATTAACCGCGTAGCCAAGTCTTAATTTCATTTAAGAAACAAATTTATACGGATAATATTTTGATTTTAATATATGTTGTTCTATTGATAACAAAAGTATATATTATAATATATTTTGTTCAATAGTAGATGGACTACTTACTGTACCATCCTTATTTTTTATTATTATTGATATACATTATATTGACAACAGCATATGATATTCATATGGTTTGTTCAATAATTAATTGGTGGACAACCACTGACCATCCTATAGTAGTTTTTGGCCACGACGTCTAAATATCGAAATTATTTAATTCCGTTTGCCACCCATACGATAGATATTAACTATCTATAATAATAATGTGTACGCATAAAATATTATATGTATATATATAGACCAACAGACAAGCACTTCACCCTATAGTAGTTTTTGGCCACGACGTCTATATATCGGGCATATTTAATTCTCTTTGCCACCCAACCAAAGATATTCACTTTTTTATATAAAGTATTATTTGATCATATTAATATAACCAATTATTTCTGCCATATTCATATAATTTCTTTATGAATTATTTTTTGGTCATATCCATATAATCTATATGCCGTATCCATATAATGAATACGGCATATCCATACAACTAGCCATATTTGTATGTCAATGTATATTTTATTATACATTTTTTTTCTTTATACATATAATATGGTATTTCCATATCGCTATAATTGAATTATATGTATAAGATATCATTTATATATAGCATTGCCAAAATAATATGATAAACATAAATTTTGAACAATACGGCCGGTCGGCGAGCACTGCCTCCCTATATATGTTTTTGGCCACGACGTCTAAATATTGGGTATTTTTCGTACTGCGGCCCCGGTGTATGTAAATTGGGCATATTTCGTACTGATGCCAACATATCTATATGACTCATTATTTTCTTCCATATCAATATAACTTCTTTTATTTCCATATTCAAGTAATTTCTTTATTTGCCATATCAATATAAAATATTTTTTGGTCATATTTATATAATCTATATGCCGTATCCATATAATGAATACGGCATATCCATACAACTAGCCATATTTGTATGTCAATGTATATTTTATTATACATTTTTTTTCTTTATACATATAATATGGTATTTCCATATCGCTATAATTGAATTATATGTATAAGATATCATTTATATATAGCATTGCCAAAATAATATGATAAACATAAATTTTGAACAATACGGCCGGTCGGCGAGCACTGCCTCCCTATATATGTTTTTGGCCACGACGTCTAAATATTGGGTATTTTTCGTACTGCGGCCCCGGTGTATGTAAATTGGGCATATTTCGTACTGATGCCAACATATCTATATGACTCATTATTTTCTTCCATATCAATATAACTTCTTTTATTTCCATATTCAAGTAATTTCTTTATTTGCCATATCAATATAAAATATTTTTTGGTCATATTTATATAATCTATATGCCGTATCCATATAATGAATACGGCATATCCATACAACTAGCCATATTTGTATGTCAATGTATATTTTATTATACATTTTTTTTCTTTATACATATAATATGGTATTTCCATATCGCTATAATTGAATTATATGTATAAGATATCATTTATATATAGCATTGCCAAAATAATATGATAAACATAAATTTTGAACAATACGGCCGGTCGGCGAGCACTGCCTCCCTATATATGTTTTTGGCCACGACGTCTAAATATTGGGTATTTTTCGTACTGCGGCCCCGGTGTATGTAAATTGGGCATATTTCGTACTGATGCCAACATATCTATATGACTCATTATTTTCTTCCATATCAATATAACTTCTTTTATTTCCATATTCAAGTAATTTCTTTATTTGCCATATCAATATAAAATATTTTTTGGTCATATTTATATAATCTATATGCCGTATCCATATAATGAATACGGCATATCCATACAACTAGCCATATTTGTATGTCAATGTATATTTTATTATACATTTTTTTTCTTTATACATATAATATGGTATTTCCATATCGCTATAATTGAATTATATGTATAAGATATCATTTATATATAGCATTGCCAAAATAATATGATAAACATAAATTTTGAACAATACGGCCGGTCGGCGAGCACTGCCTCCCTATATATGTTTTTGGCCACGACGTCTAAATATTGGGTATTTTTCGTACTGCGGCCCCGGTGTATGTAAATTGGGCATATTTCGTACTGATGCCAACATATCTATATGACTCATTATTTTCTTCCATATCAATATAACTTCTTTTATTTCCATATTCAAGTAATTTCTTTATTTGCCATATCAATATAAAATATTTTTTGGTCATATTTATATAATCTATATGCCGTATCCATATAATGAATACGGCATATCCATACAACTAGCCATATTTGTATGTCAATGTATATTTTATTATACATTTTTTTTCTTTATACATATAATATGGTATTTCCATATCGCTATAATTGAATTATATGTATAAGATATCATTTATATATAGCATTGCCAAAATAATATGAAAAACATAAATTTTGAACAATACAACCGGTCGGCGAGCACTGCCTCCCTATATATGTTTTTGGCCACGACGTCTAAATATTGGGTATTTATCGTACTGCGGCTCCGGTGTATGTAAATTGGGCATATTTCGTACTGATGCCACCATATCCATATAACTTATTTTTTGTTCTATATCTATATAATTAATTTTTTTCCATACCTATAACTATTAAACTAATTTTTTTCCATATCCATACTTGAACTTATTATTTTTCCCATATCCATATAACTCGTTTTTTCCATATCCACACTAGAATTTAGTATTTATCCCATATCCATATAAATCATTATTTACCATATCAATATAAATAATATTTTTCCATATTCATACTAGAACTTATTATTTCTTTAATATTCATATAACTCAATATTTTTTCATATCCATACTAGAACTTATTCTTTTTCCCATATCCATACTAGAACTTATAAATTTTCCCATATTCATATAACTAATTTTTTTCATATCCATACTAGAACATTATATTTTTGCCATATCTATATAACTCATTTTATTCCATATCCATACTAGAACTTATTATTTCTTTAATATCCATATAACTTAATATTTTTCCATATCCATACCAGAACTTTTTATTTTTCCCATATCCATAGAACTAATTTTTTTCATATCCATACTAGAACCTAATTTTCTTCCTATATCCATATAACTTATTATTTACTATTACAATATAATTAATTTTTTCCATATCCATACTAGAGCTTATTATCTCTTCAATATCCATAAAACTCAATATTTTTTCATATCCATACTAGAACTGATTATTTTTCCCATATCCATACTAGAACTCAGTATTCTTCCCATATCCATACTACAACTTAGTATTTTTCCCATATGCATATAACTCATTATTTAGCATATCAATATAACTAATTTTTTTCCATATCCATACTAGAACTTATTATTTCTTTAATATCCATATAACTCAATATTTTTTTATATCCATACTAGAACTTATTATTTTTCCCATATCCATACTAGAACTTATAAATTTTCCCATATTCATATAACTAATTTTTTTCATATCCATACTAGAACATTAAATTTTTTGCCATATCTATATAACTCATTTTATTCCATATCCATACTAGAACTTATTATTTCTTTAATATCCATATAACTCAATATTTTTTCATATCCATACTAGAACTTATCATTTTTCCCATATTCATATAACTCATTTTTCCATATCCATACTAGAACTCTGTATTCTTTTCCATATCCATATAACTCATTTTTTTTTCATATCCATACTAGAACTTATTATTTTTCCCATATCCACATAACTCATTTTTTTCATATCCATACTAGAACTTGTTATTTTTCCCATATCCATATAACTCATTTTTTTTCATATCCATACTAGAACTTAATATTATTTTCATATCCATATAACTCATGTTTGGACTTGGAATATTTTTATACACGTCACTAATAGGATGACGATTCAGTTGGCTACCTTAAGAGGTACATATACTTGCATATGTCTCTTACTTGTATGTTCGGACTTAGAATATTTTTATACACGTCACTAATAGGATGACGATTCAGTTGGCTACCTTAAGAGGTACATATACTTGCATATGTCTCTTACTTGTATGTTCGGACTTAGAATATTTTTATACACGTCACTAATAGGATGACGATTCAGTTGGCTACCTTAAGAGGTACATATACTTGCATATGTCTCTTATTTGCATGTTCGGACTTAGAATATTTTTATACGCGTCACTAATAGGATGACGATTCAGTTGGCTACCTTAAGAGGTACATATACTTGCATATGTCTCTTACTTGTATGTTCGGACTTAGAATATTTTTATACACGTCACTAATAGGATGACGATTCAGTTGGCTACCTTAAGAGGTACATATACTTGCATATGTCTCTTACTTGTATGTTCGGACTTAGAATATTTGTATACACGTCACTAATAGGATGACGATTCAGTTGGCTACCTTAAGAAGTACATATACTTGCATATGTCTCTTATTTGCATGTTCGGACTTAGAATATTTTTATACGCGTCACTAATAGGATGACGATACATATGGCTACCATTGTTAAATATATTTAAATAAAATTTATTTAAATATAATTATTATTTTATATATATATATTTTATATATATATATATTCTGACTTAAAAAAGCCAAACAAAATAAACACAATTAAATTTATGTTTATTATCGAATCATCAAGCAAAGGATAAGCTTCAGTGGATCGCAGTATGGCAGCTGCTCAACCACTTACAACACCTTGCCTGTTACAAAAGTCGTTTACAATTGATTCTAGGCTTTGTCATTGTATTAAATAATGCTTTTATATGTAACTAGCGCGGCATCAGGTGATCGAAGATCCTCCCAATTTACTATGTTACAAATTACATTGGCATCACATCCATTGTCGTTTATAAAGTAAATTATAAACTTTAAATGGTTTAGAAGCCATACAATGCAAATTGCCCCTTATTTATCATTGCAGTCCAGCACGGATACGACCTTAGAGGCGTTCAGGCATAATCCAACGGACGTAGCGTCATACCACTGTTCGCTCGAACAAGTATTGTGCCATTGGTCCGTACCTGCGGTTCCTCTCGTACTACGCAGGAATGCTGTCGCAACAACGTTTTGTCATTAGTAGGGTAAAACTAACCTGTCTCACGACGGTCTAAACCCAGCTCACGTTCCCTTGCATGGGTGAACAATCCAACGCTTGGTGAATTTTGCTTCACAATGATAGGAAGAGCCGACATCGAAGGATCAAAAAGCGACGTCGCTATGAACGCTTGGCCGCCACAAGCCAGTTATCCCTATGGTAACTTTTCTGACACCTCTTGTTAAAAACTCTTTAAACCAAAAGGATCGATAGGCCGAGCTTTTGCTGTCCCTGTGTGTACTGAACACCGAGATCAAGTCAGCATTTGCCCTTTTGCTCTATGTGTGGTTTCTGTCCGCACTGAGCTGGCCTTGGGACACCTCCGTTATTATTTGAGAGATGTACCGCCCCAGTCAAACTCCCTACCTGGCAATGTCCTTGAATTGGATCATACCTGAGTAATTGGAGTTATACCAAATTTTCAAATCAAAAATACATAAATGCACCGTTTTATTAAAGAATTTGTTTGCGATTATATAACAAACTCGTGATACTTTGATCAAGAAGCTTGCATCAAAACCCAATACCATAAGATATAATAAATATATCCGTATAATGGCTAGGAAATGATACACGTTCCATTTAATCAAGTAAGTAAGGAAACAATAAGAGTAGTGGTATTTCATTGACGATACCAAACCGAAGTCTAATATCTCCCACTTATTCTACACCTCTTATGTCTCCTTACACTGCCAGATTAGAGTCAAGCTCAAAAGGGTCTTCTTTCCCCGCTAATTATTCCAAGCCCGTTCCCTTGGCTGTGGTTTCGCTAGATAGTAGATAGGGACAGTAGGAATCTCGTTAATCCATTCATGCGCGTCACTAATTAGATGACGAGGCATTTGGCTACCTTAAGAGAGTCATAGTTACTCCCGCCGTTGACCCGCGCTTACTTGAATTTCTTCACTTTGACATTCAGAGCACTGGGCAGAAATCACATTGTGTCAACACCCGCTAGGGCCATCACAATGCTTTGTTTTAATTAGACAGTCGGATTCCCCAAGTCCGTGCCAGTTCTGAATTGATTGTTAATTGATAATCGTTATAATTAATAAGAACTAATTGGTTTGACCCAATTAGTATTCTTAAAAATTTTAGCAAGAAAGTTCCACAATTGGCTACGTAACTAACTATCCGGGGAACAAGTAACTAACATAAATGCTAGAAACTCTATTTACCCAGAACGAGCACATAAACCATGTTATTGTTTCCCAATCAAGCCCGACTATCTCAATCTTCAGAGCCAATCCTTATCCCGAAGTTACGGATCTAATTTGCCGACTTCCCTTACCTACATTATTCTATCGACTAGAGACTCTTCACCTTGGAGACCAGCTGCGGATATTGGTACGGCCTGTTGAGAAGTTTGCGTGTCCCCACCATAAATTTTCAAGGTCCGAGGAGAAAATATCGACACAACAGTATATGTCATGCTCTTCTAGCCCATCTACCATATCTCTCTGCGAAAGACTTCCATGGTAGTACGGCTATAAAACAGAAAAGAAAACTCTTCCGATATCTCTCGACGGCTTCTTTATGGTCGTTCCTGTTGCCAGGATGAGCACGAGGCCCATATTTAATAACAAACGGATACTCAACAGGTTACGGAATTGGAACCGTATTCCCTTTCGTTCAAAATTATTCAAGTATATTATATTAGCTTGATTTGTATATATTGCGTTTTTGGTTTTACTTGAAAATTTTCGGCTTTCGCCTTGAACTTAGGACCGACTAACTCGTGATCAACCACTGTTCACACGAAACCCTTCTCCACTTCAGTCCTCCAAGGTCTCATTCGATTATTTGCTACTACCACCAAGATCTGTACCAATGGCAGCTCCATGCAGGCTTACGCCAAACACTTCTACGCATACCATTGTACCTTCCTACTCACTAAAGTTTCAAAATTTATATCACAAGTAATATAAATCATCTACTTTAGCGGTAATGTATAGGTATACAACTTAAGCGCCATCCATTTTAAGGGCTAGTTGCTTCGGCAGGTGAGTTGTTACACACTCCTTAGCGGATTTCGACTTCCATGATCACCGTCCTGCTGTTTTAAGCAACCAACGCCTTTCATGGTATCTGCATGAGTTGTTAATTTGGGCACCGTAACATTACGTTTGGTTCATCCCACAGCGCCAGTTCTGCTTACCAAAAGTGGCCCACTGGGCACATTATATCATAACCTTAAACTTCATATCAAGAAAGTTAAGGTTCTTACCCATTTAAAGTTTGAGAATAGGTTAAGATCGTTTCGACCCTAAGGCCTCTAATCATTCGCTTTACCAGATAAGATTATTTTATATAATATTAAAATGCACCAGCTATCCTGAGGGAAACTTCGGAAGGAACCAGCTACTAGATGGTTCGATTGGTCTTTCGCCCCTATACTCAATTCTGACAATCGATTTGCACGTCAGAACTGTTTCGGTCTTCCATCAGGGTTTCCCCTGACTTCAACCTGATCAAGTATAGTTCACCATCTTTCGGGTCACAGCATATATGCTCAAGGTACGTTCCAGTTAGAGGCATAAATAATATAAATATCATTATACATAACTATATAGAACGCCCCGGGATTGTGTTAATTAGCTATAAATAGTTAAAAAACTAATCCCATTATTAGTCAAGTTAATTACGCTATTAGGTTTATATCCCAATAACTTGCACATATGTTAGACTCCTTGGTCCGTGTTTCAAGACGGGTCCCGAAGGTATCCTGAATCTTTCGCATTGTTAATCCTACAAGTGCATATAATAAACACAAAAATCAATGATAATCATGCCATTATATAATTCCGAAAAATTAACGCACTGTATTCATATAAATCTATCAGCACTTTATCAAATTAATAACATTTATTCTGTGTTAAAATGCAAGCAATTTAATTTGAATAAACTATAAGTTATATTTTATGATAAATTTGGTATGCTAATAGATTACAATGTCCTTATATGGAAAAAATGCACACTATTATCATAATATTGTTTAAATATTACAATTTTAATGATGAATTTTCCATAACGGATATTCAGGTTCATCGGGCTTAACCTCTAAGCAGTTTCACGTACTGTTTAACTCTCTATTCAGAGTTCTTTTCAACTTTCCCTCACGGTACTTGTTTACTATCGGTCTCATGGTTATATTTAGTTTTAGATGGAGTTTACCACCCACTTAGTGCTGCACTATCAAGCAACACGACTCTTTGGAAACATCATCTAGTAATCATTAACGTTATACGGGCCTGGCACCCTCTATGGGTAAATGGCCTCATTTAAGAAGGACTTAAATCGTTAATTTCTCATACTAGAATATTGACGCTCCATACACTGCATCTCACATTTGCCATATAGACAAAGTGACTTAGTGCTGAACTGATTTCTTTTCGCTCGCCGCTACTAAGAAAATCCTTGTTAGTTTCTTTTCCTCCCCTAATTAATATGCTTAAATTCAGGGGGTAGTCCCATATGAGTTGAGGTTGTATATAACTTTTATTTGCAATTAATTCTTTATATATAATGATAAAACATTTTATTAAATTCGTTTAAAGCTGACGTATATATATATTAATGGCATTTATTTGTAACGAATTAACGAAGAATCATAATATTGTCAACGTTTTTCATATTTCAAATCATTAATAAGAGACAATTCTAGATAATATTTTATGCTAGACATTTCTCAGTATTATTTGATTGAAAAAGAAAATATTCCTCTTCGTTTTTCTCAAAGTTTAATTACTATTGTGAGATAATGTTTTTCATATATTTGTTAATATTATGAATAAAATAATTAAATTATTTTTATCCAATAATATACCATATGCTTATAAAATTTTATTATAAAATTTGTATAAACAACTTAATTAGCATAGTCTTACAACCCTCAACCATATGTAGTCCAAGCAGCACTATAAAATTAATTAAAGTACATAACAGCATGGACTGCGATATGCGTTCAAAATGTCGATGTTCATGTGTCCTGCAGTTCACACGATGACGCACAGTTTGCTGCGTTCTTCATCGACCCATGAGCCGAGTGATCCACCGCTTAGAGTTTTATAATATTGGTTTTAAATTTGGTCAAATATGTTTTTATTGAAAGAAATTAAAAATACACCATTTTACTGGCATATATCAATTCCTTCAATAAATGTATTTATATACCTAAAATAAATGCTGCGAAATGTCTTAGTTTTATATAAACAATATATATCAAAGTATTATTTGTAATGGCATTTGTTTGTTAATATATATTGATAATTTTATATAAAACATTAACCTGAAACCAGGTACAACATTGTATATTTTAGGTTGTTGCATTATCCAATGTATGATCATCATCAAATTAGTTGGCCAATACATCTCGCAACGCGTGTATATTATGGTCCATATACACACAAAAGTTTATAATAAATATATAAAATATATTTTATTATATTAATAATTCGATTTGCTTGTTCGAATTTTATGTTTGTGTCTATTTTATTTATTTGTAATAATATTATATTATTACAATATTTCGATTTGCTTGTTCGAAATTTATTTGATCTTTTACTTTTAAGATCATATTTTTGGTATAATTATTATTATAATTATTATGTATATATATATATATATTGGTAATTTGTATTAAATTTGTATTAACAAATTTTTTTATTAACGGTAAGGATATTATACAATAATGATCCTTCCGCAGGTTCACCTACGGAAACCTTGTTACGACTTTTACTTCCTCTAAATAATCAAGTTCGGTCAACTTTTGCGAAACAACCGTAACACACAAGGCGTCACAGTGATCACGTCCGGAGACCTCACTAAATAATTCAATCGGTAGTAGCGACGGGCGGTGTGTACAAAGGGCAGGGACGTAATCAATGCGAGTTAATGACTCACACTTACTGGGAATTCCAAGTTCATGTGAACAGTTTCAGTTCACAATCCCAAGCATGAAAGTGGTTCAGCGGTTTACCCGGACCTCTCGGTCTAGGAAATACACGTTGATACTTTCATTGTAGCGCGCGTGCAGCCCAGGACATCTAAGGGCATCACAGACCTGTTATTGCTCAATCTCATTATTGCTAGACGCAATTTGTCCATTTAAGAAGCTAGTGTCCTTATAATGGGACAAACCAACAGGTACGGCTCCACTTATATAAACACATTCAAACACAATAAACATTTTACTGCCACCATGAATGAAGGCTATATAAGCTTCAACACCATAATCCTGAAGATATCTATTTAATATATTTGAGTCTCGTTCGTTATCGGAATTAACCAGACAAATCACTCCACGAACTAAGAACGGCCATGCACCACCACCCATAGATTCGAGAAAGAGCTATCAATCTGTCTTACACACTTATGTTCGGACCTGGTAAGTTTTCCCGTGTTGAGTCAAATTAAGCCGCAGGCTCCACTCCTGGTGGTGCCCTTCCGTCAATTCCTTTAAGTTTCAGCTTTGCAACCATACTTCCCCCGGAGCCCAAAAGCTTTGGTTTCCCGGGAAGCGACTGAGAGAGCCATAAAAGTAGCTACACCCAATTGCTAGCTGGCATCGTTTATGGTTAGAACTAGGGCGGTATCTGATCGCCTTCGAACCTCTAACTTTCGTTCTTGATTAATGAAAACATCTTTGGCAAATGCTTTCGCTTAAGTTAGTCTTACGACGGTCCAAGAATTTCACCTCTCGCGTCGTAATACTAATGCCCCCAAACTGCTTCTATTAATCATTACCTCTTGATCTGAAAACCAATGAAAGCAGAACAGAGGTCTTATTTCATTATCCCATGCACAGAATATTCAGGCATTTGAAGCCTGCTTTAAGCACTCTAATTTGTTCAAAGTAATTGTACCGGCCCACAATAACACTCGTTTAAGAGCACTAATGCAGGTTTTTAAATAGGAGGAACATATGAAAAAATACAAGTATTTAAACACATATAAGAACTCCACCGGTAATACGCTTACATACATAAAGGTATAGTACTAACCACAATTGTAAGTTGTACTACCCGTATGAAGCACAAGTTCAACTACGAACGTTTTAACCGCAACAACTTTAATATACGCTATTGGAGCTGGAATTACCGCGGCTGCTGGCACCAGACTTGCCCTCCAATTGGTCCTTGTTAAAGGATTTAAAGTGTACTCATTCCAATTACAGGGCCTCGGATATGAGTCCTGTATTGTTATTTTTCGTCACTACCTCCCCGAGCTGGGAGTGGGTAATTTACGCGCCTGCTGCCTTCCTTAGATGTGGTAGCCGTTTCTCAGGCTCCCTCTCCGGAATCGAACCCTGATTCCCCGTTACCCGTTGCAACCATGGTAGTCCTAGATACTACCATCAAAAGTTGATAGGGCAGACATTTGAAAGATCTGTCGTCGGTACAAGACCATACGATCTGCATGTTATCTAGAGTTCAACCAATATAACGATCTTGCGATCGCTTGGTTTTAGCCTAATAAAAGCACATGTCCCATAAGGTTCATGTTTTAATTGCATGTATTAGCTCTAGAATTACCACAGTTATCCAAGTAACTGTTAACGATCTAAGGAACCATAACTGATATAATGAGCCTTTTGCGGTTTCACTTTTAATTCGTGTGTACTTAGACATGCATGGCTTAATCTTTGAGACAAGCATATAACTACTGGCAGGATCAACCAGAATAATGTTTTCGTTCATATTTCATTCATATTTTTTGAATAGAAATTAGTAATATAAATATAATAGATTTTATTTCCATTTTATATGTTCGGTTTTTCTTAAATATTGATTTTAATTCAATATTTTTTTTTTGCTTTGTGAAATAATTCTATTTTAATTCGAATACGGCCATTTTTATATGGCATTCGTATACGTTCTTTAATTTTTACTTGTTTCGCCACTAATATAACAAGTTTATAATTGATGTTAAAGAAAAAGTACAACTTTTTTATAACACAATTTTCAATATATATTGTTCTTTCTATAAGTTTTTATTATATTATATATACATATTTCATTCTAAAATATCATTTTTGTTCAACATACATAATTATTGTATCCACACATGTACAATTTTTGTTTAACCAATATAAATATTGAGTTAAATCATTTGCATTTTGATGATAAATTTAAAATTTATCTTTTCCATATAACTCTCTGGTAATATATGATATAAAACCGAGCGCATATGAAATTATTTTGATCACTAATATTGCAATTATATTTTATTATAATGCTTTTTGTAAACACATTGTACCGGCAAGCGATACTCTGTGCCCAAACGACAGGGGATATAATAATTTAATATAAATTATCATATATACCTGCCACCAAAGATTAACGATAAAAGTCGGAAACAATTTGTTATTCTATATATAATAGAAACTTGACCTCTGTTTCACCTTATTATCATGGGTTTATAATATTAACCGCGTAGCCAAGTCTTAATTTCATTTAAGAAACAAATTTATACGGATAATATTTTGATTTTAATATATGTTGTTCTATTGATAACAAAAGTATATATTATAATATATTTTGTTCAATAGTAGATGGACTACTTACTGTACCATCCTTATTTTTTATTATTATTGATATACATTATATTGACAACAGCATATGATATTCATATGGTTTGTTCAATAATTAATTGGTGGACAACCACTGACCATCCTATAGTAGTTTTTGGCCACGACGTCTAAATATCGAAATTATTTAATTCCGTTTGCCACCCATACGATAGATATTAACTATCTATAATAATAATGTGTACGCATAAAATATTATATGTATATATATAGACCAACAGACAAGCACTTCACCCTATAGTAGTTTTTGGCCACGACGTCTATATATCGGGCATATTTAATTCTCTTTGCCACCCAACCAAAGATATTCACTTTTTTATATAAAGTATTATTTGATCATATTAATATAACCAATTATTTCTGCCATATTCATATAATTTCTTTATGAATTATTTTTTGGTCATATCCATATAATCTATATGCCGTATCCATATAATGAATACGGCATATCCATACAACTAGCCATATTTGTATGTCAATGTATATTTTATTATACATTTTTTTTCTTTATACATATAATATGGTATTTCCATATCGCTATAATTGAATTATATGTATAAGATATCATTTATATATAGCATTGCCAAAATAATATGATAAACATAAATTTTGAACAATACGGCCGGTCGGCGAGCACTGCCTCCCTATATATGTTTTTGGCCACGACGTCTAAATATTGGGTATTTTTCGTACTGCGGCCCCGGTGTATGTAAATTGGGCATATTTCGTACTGATGCCAACATATCTATATGACTCATTATTTTCTTCCATATCAATATAACTTCTTTTATTTCCATATTCAAGTAATTTCTTTATTTGCCATATCAATATAAAATATTTTTTGGTCATATTTATATAATCTATATGCCGTATCCATATAATGAATACGGCATATCCATACAACTAGCCATATTTGTATGTCAATGTATATTTTATTATACATTTTTTTTCTTTATACATATAATATGGTATTTCCATATCGCTATAATTGAATTATATGTATAAGATATCATTTATATATAGCATTGCCAAAATAATATGATAAACATAAATTTTGAACAATACGGCCGGTCGGCGAGCACTGCCTCCCTATATATGTTTTTGGCCACGACGTCTAAATATTGGGTATTTTTCGTACTGCGGCCCCGGTGTATGTAAATTGGGCATATTTCGTACTGATGCCAACATATCTATATGACTCATTATTTTCTTCCATATCAATATAACTTCTTATATTCTTTCTTTTATTTCCATATTCAAGTAATTTCTTTATTTGCCATATCAATATAAAATATTTTTTGGTCATATTTATATAATCTATATGCCGTATCCATATAATGAATACGGCATATCCATACAACTAGCCATATTTGTATGTCAATGTATATTTTATTATACATTTTTTTCTTTATACATATAATATGGTATTTCCATATCGCTATAATTGAATTATATGTATAAGATATCATTTATATATAGCATTGCCAAAATAATATGATAAACATAAATTTTGAACAATACGGCCGGTCGGCGAGCACTGCCTCCCTATATATGTTTTTGGCCACGACGTCTAAATATTGGGTATTTTTCGTACTGCGGCCCCGGTGTATGTAAATTGGGCATATTTCGTACTGATGCCAACATATCTATATGACTCATTATTTTCTTCCATATCAATATAACTTCTTTTATTTCCATATTCAAGTAATTTCTTTATTTGCCATATCAATATAAAATATTTTTTGGTCATATTTATATAATCTATATGCCGTATCCATATAATGAATACGGCATATCCATACAACTAGCCATATTTGTATGTCAATGTATATTTTATTATACATTTTTTTTCTTTATACATATAATATGGTATTTCCATATCGCTATAATTGAATTATATGTATAAGATATCATTTATATATAGCATTGCCAAAATAATATGATAAACATAAATTTTGAACAATACGGCCGGTCGGCGAGCACTGCCTCCCTATATATGTTTTTGGCCACGACGTCTAAATATTGGGTATTTTTCGTACTGCGGCCCCGGTGTATGTAAATTGGGCATATTTCGTACTGATGCCAACATATCTATATGACTCATTATTTTCTTCCATATCAATATAACTTCTTTTATTTCCATATTCAAGTAATTTCTTTATTTGCCATATCAATATAAAATATTTTTTGGTCATATTTATATAATCTATATGCCGTATCCATATAATGAATACGGCATATCCATACAACTAGCCATATTTGTATGTCAATGTATATTTTATTATACATTTTTTTCTTTATACATATAATATGGTATTTCCATATCGCTATAATTGAATTATATGTATAAGATATCATTTATATATAGCATTGCCAAAATAATATGATAAACATAAATTTTGAACAATACGGCCGGTCGGCGAGCACTGCCTCCCTATATATGTTTTTGGCCACGACGTCTAAATATTGGGTATTTTTCGTACTGCGGCCCCGGTGTATGTAAATTGGGCATATTTCGTACTGATGCCAACATATCTATATGACTCATTATTTTCTTCCATATCAATATAACTCTTTTATTTCCATATTCAAGTAATTTCTTTATTTGCCATATCAATATAAATATTTTTTGGTCATATTTATATAATCTATATGCCGTATCCATATAATATCATATCCATACAACTAGCCATATTTGTATGTCAATGTATATTTTATTATACATTTTTTTCTTTATACATATAATATGGTATTCCATATCGCTAATATGATTATATGTATAAGATATCATTTATATATAGCATTGCCAAAATAATATGAATAAACATAAATTTTGAACAATACGGCGGTCGGCAGCACTGCTCCCTATATATTTTTTCCACGACGTATAAATATTGGGTTTTTATCGTACTGCGGCTCCTGTATATATAAATATTTATATACTGATGCCACCATATCCATATCCTATAACTTTTTTTCTATATCTATATAATTATCCATATCCACACTAGAATTTAGTATTTATCCCATATCCATATAAATCATTATTTACCATATCAATATAAATAATATTTTCCATATTCATACTAGAACTTATTATTTCTTTAATATTCATATAACTCAATATTTTTTCATATCCATACTAGAACTTATTCTTTTTCCCATATCCATACTAGAACTTATAAATTTTCCCATATTCATATAACTAATTTTTTTCATATCCATACTAGAACATTATATTTTTGCCATATCTTATAACTCATTTTATTCCATATCCATACTAGAACTTATTATTTCTTAAATATCCATATAACTTAATATTTTTCCATATCCATACCAGAACTTTTATTTTTCCCATATCCATAGAACTAATTTTTTTCATATCCATACTAGAACCTAATTTTCTTCCTATATCCATATAACTTATTATTTACTATACAATATAATTAATTTTTTCCATATCCATACTAGAGCTTATTATCTCTTCAATATCCATAAAACTCAATATTTTTCATATCCATACTAGAACTGATTATTTTTCCCATATCCATACTAGAACTCAGTATTCTTCCCATATCCATACTACAACTTAGTATTTTTCCCATATGCATATAACTCATTATTTAGCATATCAATATAACTAATTTTTTTCCATATCCATACTAGAACTTATTATTTCTTTAATATCCATATAACTCAATATTTTTTTATATCCATACTAGAACTTATTATTTTTCCCATATCCATACTAGAACTTATAAATTTTCCCATATTCATATAACTAATTTTTTTCATATCCATACTAGAACATTATATTTTTGCCATATCTAGATAACTCATTTTATTCCATATCCATACTAGAACTTATTATTTCTTTAATATCCATATAACTCAATATTTTTTCATATCCATACTAGAACTTATCATTTTTCCCATATTCATATAACTCATTTTTCCATATCCATACTAGAACTCTGTATTCTTTTCCATATCCATATAACTCATTTTTTTTTCATATCCATACTAGAAATTATTATTTTTCCCATATCCACATAACTCATTTTTTTCATATCCATACTAGAACTTGTTATTTTTCCCATATCCATATAACTCATTTTTTTCATATCCATACTAGAACTTAATATTATTTTCATATCCATATAACTCATGTTTGGACTTGGAATATTTTTATACACGTCACTAATAAGATGACGATTCAATCATCTATTTAAGAGGTACATTACTTGCATATGTCTCTTACTTGTATGTTCGGACTTAGAATATTTTTATACACGTCACTAATAGGATGACGATTCAGTTGGCTACCTTAAGAGGTACATATACTTGCATATGTCTCTTACTTGTATGTTCGGACTTAGAATATTTTTATACACGTCACTAATAGGATGACGATTCAGTTGGCTACCTTAAGAGGTACATATACTTGCATATGTCTCTTATTTGCATGTTCGGACTTAGAATATTTTTATACGCGTCACTAATAGGATGACGATTCAGTTGGCTACCTTAAGAGGTACATATACTTGCATATGTCTCTTATTTGTATGTTCGGACTTAGAATATTTGTATACACGTCACTAATAGGATGACGATTCAGTTGGCTACCTTAAGAGGTACATATACTTGCATATGTCTCTTACTTGTATGTTCGGACTTAGAATATTTGTATACACGTCACTAATAGGATGACGATTCAGTTGGCTACCTTAAGAAGTACATATACTTGCATATGTCTCTTATTTGCATGTTCGGACTTAGAATATTTTTATACGCGTCACTAATAGGATGACGATACATATGGCTACCATTGTTAAATATATTTAAATAAAATTTATTTAAATATAATTATTATTTTATATATATATATTTTATATATATATATATATTCTGACTTAAAAAAGCCAAACAAAATAAACACAATTAAATTTATGTTTATTATCGAATCATCAAGCAAAGGATAAGCTTCAGTGGATCGCAGTATGGCAGCTGCTCAACCACTTACAACACCTTGCCTGTTACAAAAGTCGTTTACAATTGATTCTAGGCTTTGTCATTGTATTAAATAATGCTTTTATATGTAACTAGCGCGGCATCAGGTGATCGAAGATCCTCCCAATTTACTATGTTACAAATTACATTGGCATCACATCCATTGTCGTTTATAAAGTAAATTATAAACTTTAAATGGTTTAGAAGCCATACAATGCAAATTGCCCCTTATTTATCATTGCAGTCCAGCACGGATACGACCTTAGAGGCGTTCAGGCATAATCCAACGGACGTAGCGTCATACCACTGTTCGCTCGAACAAGTATTGTGCCATTGGTCCGTACCTGCGGTTCCTCTCGTACTACGCAGGAATGCTGTCGCAACAACGTTTTGTCATTAGTAGGGTAAAACTAACCTGTCTCACGACGGTCTAAACCCAGCTCACGTTCCCTTGCATGGGTGAACAATCCAACGCTTGGTGAATTTTGCTTCACAATGATAGGAAGAGCCGACATCGAAGGATCAAAAAGCGACGTCGCTATGAACGCTTGGCCGCCACAAGCCAGTTATCCCTATGGTAACTTTTCTGACACCTCTTGTTAAAAACTCTTTAAACCAAAAGGATCGATAGGCCGAGCTTTTGCTGTCCCTGTGTGTACTGAACACCGAGATCAAGTCAGCATTTGCCCTTTTGCTCTATGTGTGGTTTCTGTCCGCACTGAGCTGGCCTTGGGACACCTCCGTTATTATTTGAGAGATGTACCGCCCCAGTCAAACTCCCTACCTGGCAATGTCCTTGAATTGGATCATACCTGAGTAATTGGAGTTATACCAAATTTTCAAATCAAAAATACATAAATGCACCGTTTTATTAAAGAATTTGTTTGCGATTATATAACAAACTCGTGATACTTTGATCAAGAAGCTTGCATCAAAACCCAATACCATAAGATATAATAAATATATCCGTATAATGGCTAGGAAATGATACACGTTCCATTTAATCAAGTAAGTAAGGAAACAATAAGAGTAGTGGTATTTCATTGACGATACCAAACCGAAGTCTAATATCTCCCACTTATTCTACACCTCTTATGTCTCCTTACACTGCCAGATTAGAGTCAAGCTCAAAAGGGTCTTCTTTCCCCGCTAATTATTCCAAGCCCGTTCCCTTGGCTGTGGTTTCGCTAGATAGTAGATAGGGACAGTAGGAATCTCGTTAATCCATTCATGCGCGTCACTAATTAGATGACGAGGCATTTGGCTACCTTAAGAGAGTCATAGTTACTCCCGCCGTTGACCCGCGCTTACTTGAATTTCTTCACTTTGACATTCAGAGCACTGGGCAGAAATCACATTGTGTCAACACCCGCTAGGGCCATCACAATGCTTTGTTTTAATTAGACAGTCGGATTCCCCAAGTCCGTGCCAGTTCTGAATTGATTGTTAATTGATAATCGTTATAATTAATAAGAACTAATTGGTTTGACCCAATTAGTATTCTTAAAAATTTTAGCAAGAAAGTTCCACAATTGGCTACGTAACTAACTATCCGGGGAACAAGTAACTAACATAAATGCTAGAAACTCTATTTACCCAGAACGAGCACATAAACCATGTTATTGTTTCCCAATCAAGCCCGACTATCTCAATCTTCAGAGCCAATCCTTATCCCGAAGTTACGGATCTAATTTGCCGACTTCCCTTACCTACATTATTCTATCGACTAGAGACTCTTCACCTTGGAGACCAGCTGCGGATATTGGTACGGCCTGTTGAGAAGTTTGCGTGTCCCCACCATAAATTTTCAAGGTCCGAGGAGAAAATATCGACACAACAGTATATGTCATGCTCTTCTAGCCCATCTACCATATCTCTCTGCGAAAGACTTCCATGGTAGTACGGCTATAAAACAGAAAAGAAAACTCTTCCGATATCTCTCGACGGCTTCTTTATGGTCGTTCCTGTTGCCAGGATGAGCACGAGGCCCATATTTAATAACAAACGGATACTCAACAGGTTACGGAATTGGAACCGTATTCCCTTTCGTTCAAAATTATTCAAGTATATTATATTAGCTTGATTTGTATATATTGCGTTTTTGGTTTTACTTGAAAATTTTCGGCTTTCGCCTTGAACTTAGGACCGACTAACTCGTGATCAACCACTGTTCACACGAAACCCTTCTCCACTTCAGTCCTCCAAGGTCTCATTCGATTATTTGCTACTACCACCAAGATCTGTACCAATGGCAGCTCCATGCAGGCTTACGCCAAACACTTCTACGCATACCATTGTACCTTCCTACTCACTAAAGTTTCAAAATTTATATCACAAGTAATATAAATCATCTACTTTAGCGGTAATGTATAGGTATACAACTTAAGCGCCATCCATTTTAAGGGCTAGTTGCTTCGGCAGGTGAGTTGTTACACACTCCTTAGCGGATTTCGACTTCCATGATCACCGTCCTGCTGTTTTAAGCAACCAACGCCTTTCATGGTATCTGCATGAGTTGTTAATTTGGGCACCGTAACATTACGTTTGGTTCATCCCACAGCGCCAGTTCTGCTTACCAAAAGTGGCCCACTGGGCACATTATATCATAACCTTAAACTTCATATCAAGAAAGTTAAGGTTCTTACCCATTTAAAGTTTGAGAATAGGTTAAGATCGTTTCGACCCTAAGGCCTCTAATCATTCGCTTTACCAGATAAGATTATTTTATATAATATTAAAATGCACCAGCTATCCTGAGGGAAACTTCGGAAGGAACCAGCTACTAGATGGTTCGATTGGTCTTTCGCCCCTATACTCAATTCTGACAATCGATTTGCACGTCAGAACTGTTTCGGTCTTCCATCAGGGTTTCCCCTGACTTCAACCTGATCAAGTATAGTTCACCATCTTTCGGGTCACAGCATATATGCTCAAGGTACGTTCCAGTTAGAGGCATAAATAATATAAATATCATTATACATAACTATATAGAACGCCCCGGGATTGTGTTAATTAGCTATAAATAGTTAAAAAACTAATCCCATTATTAGTCAAGTTAATTACGCTATTAGGTTTATATCCCAATAACTTGCACATATGTTAGACTCCTTGGTCCGTGTTTCAAGACGGGTCCCGAAGGTATCCTGAATCTTTCGCATTGTTAATCCTACAAGTGCATATAATAAACACAAAAATCAATGATAATCATGCCATTATATAATTCCGAAAATTAACGCACTGTATTCATATAAATCTATCAGCACTTTATCAAATTAATAACATTTATTCTGTGTTAAAATGCAAGCAATTTAATTTGAATAAACTATAAGTTATATTTTATGATAAATTTGGTATGCTAATAGATTACAATGTCCTTATATGGAAAAAATGCACACTATTATCATAATATTGTTTAAATATTACAATTTTAATGATGAATTTTCCATAACGGATATTCAGGTTCATCGGGCTTAACCTCTAAGCAGTTTCACGTACTGTTTAACTCTCTATTCAGAGTTCTTTTCAACTTTCCCTCACGGTACTTGTTTACTATCGGTCTCATGGTTATATTTAGTTTTAGATGGAGTTTACCACCCACTTAGTGCTGCACTATCAAGCAACACGACTCTTTGGAAACATCATCTAGTAATCATTAACGTTATACGGGCCTGGCACCCTCTATGGGTAAATGGCCTCATTTAAGAAGGACTTAAATCGTTAATTTCTCATACTAGAATATTGACGCTCCATACACTGCATCTCACATTTGCCATATAGACAAAGTGACTTAGTGCTGAACTGATTTCTTTTCGCTCGCCGCTACTAAGAAAATCCTTGTTAGTTTCTTTTCCTCCCCTAATTAATATGCTTAAATTCAGGGGGTAGTCCCATATGAGTTGAGGTTGTATATAACTTTTATTTGCAATTAATTCTTTATATATAATGATAAAACATTTTATTAAATTCGTTTAAAGCTGACGTATATATATATTAATGGCATTTATTTGTAACGAATTAACGAAGAATAATAATATTGTCAACGTTTTTCATATTTCAAATCATTAATAAGAGACAATTCTAGATAATATTTTATGCTAGACATTTCTCAGTATTATTTGATTGAAAAAGAAAATATTCCTCTTCGTTTTTCTCAAAGTTTAATTACTATTGTGAGATAATGTTTTTCATATATTTGTTAATATTATGAATAAAATAATTAAATTATTTTTATCCAATAATATACCATATGCTTATAAAATTTTATTATAAAATTTGTATAAACAACTTAATTAGCATAGTCTTACAACCCTCAACCATATGTAGTCCAAGCAGCACTATAAAATTAATTAAAGTACATAACAGCATGGACTGCGATATGCGTTCAAAATGTCGATGTTCATGTGTCCTGCAGTTCACACGATGACGCACAGTTTGCTGCGTTCTTCATCGACCCATGAGCCGAGTGATCCACCGCTTAGAGTTTTATAATATTGGTGTTAAATTTGGTCAAATATGTTTTTATTGAAAGAAATTAAAAATACACCATTTTACTGGCATATATCACTTCCTTCAATAAATGTATTTATATACCTAAAATAAATGCTGCGAAATGTCTTAGTTTTATATAAACAATATATATCAAAGTATTATTTGTAATGGCATTTGTTTGTTAATATATATTGATAATTTTATATAAAACATTAACCTGAAACCAGGTACAACATTGTATATTTTAGGTTGTTGCATTATCCAATGTATGATCATCATCAAATTAGTTGGCCAATACATCTCGCAACGCGTGTATATTATGGTCCATATACACACAAAAGTTTATAATAAATATATAAAATATATTTTATTATATTAATAATTCGATTTGCTTGTTCGAATTTTATGTTTGTTTCTATTTAATTTATTTGTAATAATATTATATTATTACAATATTTCGATTTGCTTGTTCGAAATTTATTTGATCTTTTACTTTTAAGATCATATTTTTGGTATAATTATTATTATAATTATTATGTATATATATATATATATTGGTAATTTGTATTAAATTTGTATTAACAAATTTTTTTATTAACGGTAAGGATATTATACAATAATGATCCTTCCGCAGGTTCACCTACGGAAACCTTGTTACGACTTTTACTTCCTCTAAATAATCAAGTTCGGTCAACTTTTGCGAAACAACCGTAACACACAAGGCGTCACAGTGATCACGTCCGGAGACCTCACTAAATAATTCAATCGGTAGTAGCGACGGGCGGTGTGTACAAAGGGCAGGGACGTAATCAATGCGAGTTAATGACTCACACTTACTGGGAATTCCAAGTTCATGTGAACAGTTTCAGTTCACAATCCCAAGCATGAAAGTGGTTCAGCGGTTTACCCGGACCTCTCGGTCTAGGAAATACACGTTGATACTTTCATTGTAGCGCGCGTGCAGCCCAGGACATCTAAGGGCATCACAGACCTGTTATTGCTCAATCTCATTATTGCTAGACGCAATTTGTCCATTTAAGAAGCTAGTGTCCTTATAATGGGACAAACCAACAGGTACGGCTCCACTTATATAAACACATTCAAACACAATAAACATTTTACTGCCACCATGAATGAAGGCTATATAAGCTTCAACACCATAATCCTGAAGATATCTATTTAATATATTTGAGTCTCGTTCGTTATCGGAATTAACCAGACAAATCACTCCACGAACTAAGAACGGCCATGCACCACCACCCATAGATTCGAGAAAGAGCTATCAATCTGTCTTACACACTTATGTTCGGACCTGGTAAGTTTTCCCGTGTTGAGTCAAATTAAGCCGCAGGCTCCACTCCTGGTGGTGCCCTTCCGTCAATTCCTTTAAGTTTCAGCTTTGCAACCATACTTCCCCCGGAGCCCAAAAGCTTTGGTTTCCCGGGAAGCGACTGAGAGAGCCATAAAAGTAGCTACACCCAATTGCTAGCTGGCATCGTTTATGGTTAGAACTAGGGCGGTATCTGATCGCCTTCGAACCTCTAACTTTCGTTCTTGATTAATGAAAACATCTTTGGCAAATGCTTTCGCTTAAGTTAGTCTTACGACGGTCCAAGAATTTCACCTCTCGCGTCGTAATACTAATGCCCCCAAACTGCTTCTATTAATCATTACCTCTTGATCTGAAAACCAATGAAAGCAGAACAGAGGTCTTATTTCATTATCCCATGCACAGAATATTCAGGCATTTGAAGCCTGCTTTAAGCACTCTAATTTGTTCAAAGTAATTGTACCGGCCCACAATAACACTCGTTTAAGAGCACTAATGCAGGTTTTTAAATAGGAGGAACATATGAAAAAATACAAGTATTTAAACACATATAAGAACTCCACCGGTAATACGCTTACATACATAAAGGTATAGTACTAACCACAATTGTAAGTTGTACTACCCGTATGAAGCACAAGTTCAACTACGAACGTTTTAACCGCAACAACTTTAATATACGCTATTGGAGCTGGAATTACCGCGGCTGCTGGCACCAGACTTGCCCTCCAATTGGTCCTTGTTAAAGGATTTAAAGTGTACTCATTCCAATTACAGGGCCTCGGATATGAGTCCTGTATTGTTATTTTTCGTCACTACCTCCCCGAGCTGGGAGTGGGTAATTTACGCGCCTGCTGCCTTCCTTAGATGTGGTAGCCGTTTCTCAGGCTCCCTCTCCGGAATCGAACCCTGATTCCCCGTTACCCGTTGCAACCATGGTAGTCCTAGATACTACCATCAAAAGTTGATAGGGCAGACATTTGAAAGATCTGTCGTCGGTACAAGACCATACGATCTGCATGTTATCTAGAGTTCAACCAATATAACGATCTTGCGATCGCTTGGTTTTAGCCTAATAAAAGCACATGTCCCATAAGGTTCATGTTTTAATTGCATGTATTAGCTCTAGAATTACCACAGTTATCCAAGTAACTGTTAACGATCTAAGGAACCATAACTGATATAATGAGCCTTTTGCGGTTTCACTTTTAATTCGTGTGTACTTAGACATGCATGGCTTAATCTTTGAGACAAGCATATAACTACTGGCAGGATCAACCAGAATAATGTTTTCGTTCATATTTCATTCATATTTTTTGAATAGAAATTAGTAATATAAATATAATAGATTTTATTTCCATTTTATATGTTCGGTTTTTCTTAAATATTGATTTTAATTCAATATTTTTTTTTTGCTTTGTGAAATAATTCTATTTTAATTCGAATACGGCCATTTTTATATGGCATTCGTATACGTTCTTTAATTTTTACTTGTTTCGCCACTAATATAACAAGTTTATAATTGATGTTAAAGAAAAAGTACAACTTTTTTATAACACAATTTTCAATATATATTGTTCTTTCTATAAGTTTTTATTATATTATATATACATATTTCATTCTAAAATATCATTTTTGTTCAACATACATAATTATTGTATCCACACATGTACAATTTTTGTTTAACCAATATAAATATTGAGTTAAATCATTTGCATTTTGATGATAAATTTAAAATTTATCTTTTCCATATAACTCTCTGGTAATATATGATATAAAACCGAGCGCATATGAAATTATTTTGATCACTAATATTGCAATTATATTTTATTATAATGCTTTTTGTAAACACATTGTACCGGCAAGCGATACTCTGTGCCCAAACGACAGGGGATATAATAATTTAATATAAATTATCATATATACCTGCCACCAAAGATTAACGATAAAAGTCGGAAACAATTTGTTATTCTATATATAATAGAAACTTGACCTCTGTTTCACCTTATTATCATGGGTTTATAATATTAACCGCGTAGCCAAGTCTTAATTTCATTTAAGAAACAAATTTATACGGATAATATTTTGATTTTAATATATGTTGTTCTATTGATAACAAAAGTATATATTATAATATATTTTGTTCAATAGTAGATGGACTACTTACTGTACCATCCTTATTTTTATTATTATTGATATACATTATATTGACAACAGCATATGATATTCATATGGTTTGTTCAATAATTAATTGGTGGACAACCACTGACCATCCTATAGTAGTTTTTGGCCACGACGTCTAAATATCGAAATTATTTAATTCCGTTTGCCACCCATACGATAGATATTAACTATCTATAATAATAATGTGTACGCATAAAATATTATATGTATATATATAGACCAACAGACAAGCACTTCACCCTATAGTAGTTTTTGGCCACGACGTCTATATATCGGGCATATTTAATTCTCTTTGCCACCCAACCAAAGATATTCACTTTTTTATATAAAGTATTATTTGATCATATTAATATAACCAATTATTTCTGCCATATTCATATAATTTCTTTATGAATTATTTTTTGGTCATATCCATATAATCTATATGCCGTATCCATATAATGAATACGGCATATCCATACAACTAGCCATATTTGTATGTCAATGTATATTTTATTATACATGTTTTTCTTTATACATATAATATGGTATTTCCATATCGCTATAATTGAATTATATGTATAAGATATCATTTATATATAGCATTGCCAAAATAATATGATAAACATAAATTTTGAACAATACGGCCGGTCGGCGAGCACTGCCTCCCTATATATGTTTTTGGCCACGACGTCTAAATATTGGGTATTTTCGTACTGCGGCCCCGGTGTATGTAAATTGGGCATATTTCGTACTGATGCCAACATATCTATATGACTCATTATTTTCTTCCATATCAATATAACTTCTTTTATTTCCATATTCAAGTAATTTCTTTATTTGCCATATCAATATAAAATATTTTTTTGGTCATATTTATATAATCTATATGCCGTATCCATATAATGAATACGGCATATCCATACAACTAGCCATATTTGTATGTCAATGTATATTTTATTATACATTTTTTTTCTTTATACATATAATATGGTATTTCCATATCGCTATAATTGAATTATATGTATAAGATATCATTTATATATAGCATTGCCAAAATAATATGATAAACATAAATTTTGAACAATACGGCCGGTCGGCGAGCACTGCCTCCCTATATATGTTTTTGGCCACGACGTCTAAATATTGGGTATTTTTCGTACTGCGGCCCCGGTGTATGTAAATTGGGCATATTTCGTACTGATGCCAACATATCTATATGACTCATTATTTTCTTCCATATCAATATAACTTCTTTTATTTCCATATTCAAGTAATTTCTTTATTTGCCATATCAATATAAAATATTTTTTGGTCATATTTATATAATCTATATGCCGTATCCATATAATGAATACGGCATATCCATACAACTAGCCATATTTGTATGTCAATGTATATTTTATTATACATTTTTTTTCTTTATACATATAATATGGTATTTCCATATCGCTATAATTGAATTATATGTATAAGATATCATTTATATATAGCATTGCCAAAATAATATGATAAACATAAATTTTGAACAATACGGCCGGTCGGCGAGCACTGCCTCCCTATATATGTTTTTGGCCACGACGTCTAAATATTGGGTATTTTTCGTACTGCGGCCCCGGTGTATGTAAATTGGGCATATTTCGTACTGATGCCAACATATCTATATGACTCATTATTTTCTTCCATATCAATATAACTTCTTTTATTTCCATATTCAAGTAATTTCTTTATTTGCCATATCAATATAAAATTTTTTTGGTCATATTTATATAATCTATATGCCGTATCCATATAATGAATACGGCATATCCATACAACTAGCCATATTTGTATGTCAATGTATATTTTATTATACATTTTTTTTCTTTATACATATAATATGGTTTCCATATCGCTATAATTGAATTATATGTATAAGATATCATTTATATATAGCATTGCCAAAATAATATGAAAAACATAAATTTTGAACAATACAACCGGTCGGCGAGCACTGCCTCCCTATATATGTTTTTGGCCACGACGTCTAAATATTGGGTATTTATCGTACTGCGGCCCGGTGTATGTAAATTGGGCATATTTCGTACTGATGCCACCATATCCATATAACTTATTTTTTGTTCTATATCTATATAATTAATTTTTTCCATACCTATAAATATTAAACTAATTTTTTTCCATATCCATACTTGAACTTATTATTTTTCCCATATCCATATAACTCGTTTTTCCATATCCACACTAGAATTTAGTATTTATCCCATATCCATATAAATCATTATTTACCATATCAATATAATAATATTTTTCCATATTCATACTAGAACTTATTATTTCTTTAATATTCATATAACTCAATATTTTTTCATATCCATACTAGAACTTATTCTTTTTCCCATATCCATACTAGAACTTATAAATTTTCCCATATTCATATAACTAATTTTTTTCATATCCATACTAGAACATTATTTTTGCCATATCTATATAACTCATTTTATTCCATATCCATACTAGAACTTATTATTTCTTTAAATATCCATATAACTTAATATTTTTCCATATCCATACCAGAACTTTTTATTTTTCCCATATCCATAGAACTAATTTTTTTCATATCCATACTAGAACCTAATTTTCTTCCTATATCCATATAACTTATTATTTACTATTACAATATAATTAATTTTTTCCATATCCATACTAGAGCTTATTATCTCTTCAATATCCATAAAACTCAATATTTTTTCATATCCATACTAGAACTGATTATTTTCCCATATCCATACTAGAACTCAGTATTCTTCCCATATCCATACTACAACTTAGTATTTTTCCCATATGCATATAACTCATTATTTAGCATATCAATATAACTAATTTTTTTCCATATCCATACTAGAACTTATTATTTCTTTAATATCCATAAACTCAATATTTTTTTATATCCATACTAGAACTTATTATTTTTCCATATCCATACTAGAACTTATAAATTTTCCCATATTCATATAACTAATTTTTTTCATATCCATACTAGAACATTAAATTTTTTGCCATATCTATATAACTCATTTTATTCCATATCCATACTAGAACTTATTATTTCTTTAATATCCATATAACTCAATATTTTTCATATCCATACTAGAACTTATCATTTTCCCATATTCATATAACTCATTTTTCATATCCATACTAGAACTCTGTATTCTTTTCCATATCCATATAACTCATTTTTTTTTCATATCCATACTAGAACTTATTATTTTTCCCATATCCAATAACTCATTTTTTTCATATCCATACTAGAACTTGTTATTTTTCCCATATCCATATAACTCATTTTTTTCATATCCATACTAGAACTTAATTATTTTCATATACATATAACTCATGATTGGACTTGCAATATTTTTATACACGTCACTAATAGGATGACGATTCAGTTGGCTACCTTAAGAGGTACATATACTTGCATATGTCTCTTACTTGTATTTTCGGACTTAGAATATTTTTATACACGTCACTAATAGGATGACGATTCAGTTGGCTACCTTAAGAGGTACATATACTTGCATATGTCTCTTATTTGCATGTTCGGACTTAGAATATTTTTATACGCGTCACTAATAGGATGACGATTCAGTTGGCTACCTTAAGAGGTACATATACTTGCATATGTCTCTTCTTGTATGTTCGGACTTAGAATATTTTTATACACGTCACTAATAGGATGACGATTCAGTTGGCTACCTTAAGAAGTACATATACTTGCATATGTCTCTTACTTGTATGTTCGGACTTAGAATATTTTATACACGTCACTAATAGGATGACGATTCAGTTGGCTACCTTAAGAGGTACATATACTTGCATATGTCTCTTACTTGTATGTTCGGACTTAGAATATTTGTATACACGTCACTAATAGGATGACGATTCAGTTGGCTACCTTAAGAAGTACATATACTTGCATATGTCTCTTATTTGCATGTTCGGACTTAGAATATTTTTATACGCGTCACTAATAGGATGACGATACATATGGCTACCATTGTTAAATATATTTAAATAAAATTTATTTAAATATAATTATTATTTATATATATATATTTATATATATATATATTCTGACTTAAAAAAGCCAAACAAAATAAACACAATTAAATTTATGTTTATTATCGAATCATCAAGCAAAGGATAAGCTTCAGTGGATCGCAGTATGGCAGCTGCTCAACCACTTACAACACCTTGCCTGTTACAAAAGTCGTTTACAATTGATTCTAGGCTTTGTCATTGTATTAAATAATGCTTTTATATGTAACTAGCGCGGCATCAGGTGATCGAAGATCCTCCCAATTTACTATGTTACAAATTACATTGGCATCACATCCATTGTCGTTTATAAAGTAAATTATAAAACTTTAAATGGTTTAGAAGCCATACAATGCAAATTGCCCCTTATTTATCATTGCAGTCCAGCACGGATACGACCTTAGAGGCGTTCAGGCATAATCCAACGGACGTAGCGTCATACCACTGTTCGCTCGAACAAGTATTGTGCCATTGGTCCGTACCTGCGGTTCCTCTCGTACTACGCAGGAATGCTGTCGCAACAACGTTTTGTCATTAGTAGGGTAAAACTAACCTGTCTCACGACGGTCTAAACCCAGCTCACGTCCCTTGCATGGGTGAACAATCCAACGCTTGGTGAATTTTGCTTCACAATGATAGGAAGAGCCGACATCGAAGGATCAAAAAGCGACGTCGCTATGAACGCTGGCCGCCACAAGCCAGTTATCCCTATGGTAACTTTTCTGACACCTCTTGTTAAAAACTCTTTAAACCAAAAGGATCGATAGGCCGAGCTTTTGCTGTCCCTGTGTGTACTGAACACCGAGATCAAGTCAGCATTTGCCCTTTTGCTCTATGTGTGGTTTCTGTCCGCACTGAGCTGGCCTTGGGACACCTCCGTTATTATTTGAGAGATGTACCGCCCCAGTCAAACTCCCTACCTGGCAATGTCCTTGAATTGGATCATACCTGAGTAATTGGAGTTATACCAAATTTTCAAATCAAAATACATAAATGCACCGTTTTATTAAAGAATTTGTTTGCGATTATATAACAAACTCGTGATACTTTGATCAAGAAGCTTGCATCAAAACCCAATACCATAAGATATAATAAAATATATCCGTATAATGGCTAGGAAATGATACACGTTCCATTTAATCAAGTAAGTAAGGAAACAATAAGAGTAGTGGTATTTCATTGACGATACCAAACCGAAGTCTAATATCTCCCACTTATTCTACACCTCTTATGTCTCCTTACACTGCCAGATTAGAGTCAAGCTCAAAAGGGTCTTCTTTCCCGCTAATTATTCCAAGCCCGTTCCCTTGGCTGTGTTTTCGCTA